>NW_024962274.1:1393333-1512319 GCF_019238085.1 Lagopus leucura | reverse complement strand
TTTTTTTTTTTTTTTTAAATGAAGTCAAACCCAAGATAATTAAGTAACGGTGCTAGCTGCAGGAAAGGGACAATCTGCATTACAGCATAATGGACATTGAAAATAACCATAGTAGATTGTTAATGTTTTTCATGTGCTGTGTACAGGGTTTGCACAACGGCTTTCGTTCCTCATGATCAAACGCAGCACTGGGAATAGCGCCTGAAGAAGAAGGTTAGGAGGCACCATTCTGTAGTTTAACTCTAGAAGGCATCTGTTAAAGAAGAGGAGTACTGTGGGGTGACCAGCACTGAGCCCCCCCCCCCCCCCAGTGCCAGTTCACTCAGCACCAGGTCTCAGGATCAGGAGCTGGGCTGCTCAGGGCTGTGTCAGCCAGAACTCAGTGCTGGGGAATCTGGTACTGAACAAATCACTGAATGCTGAAAGATACAAAGCCGGCATGCAGCCTGCTCCCTTTGCTGGTCAAAATCTCTTCTGTGTCCCAAATCAGGCAGATACATGAGAAGGTAGAGGACTCCCTTGGTCAGAGCTGCTGCAGCTCTGCAGGGCTCATGGCTTGTGTTGTTCTTCCCTCAGTGACCAATCAAAAATGTAAAAGGTGACAAAGACACAGATGTAAATAGAACTGCGATGCCTAGAAAGCCAGAGCACAGATAGGATCAGAGACAGACTGTAATTACAGGCCCTGCTACTTATTACATAGGCCAGCAGTGTTACATGAGCCTTCTGTGGAAACTTCCTGTGTAATTAATAAAGGAGAAACAAAATACTTTCGCAATCACTTTTCTAGATTTCACTGCGGGGGTCCAATCCTGCCATCCTGGATTAGCTCTAATCATAGTCAATCTTTCACTGCATAAACTGAAAGCATCTGTTCTGTCAAAGGTAAAAAAAAAAAACAAAAAACAAGAACAAACTAAACAAGCACCAAACCTCAATGCAAACCTACACCGTTGCAATCAAGGAGGAAAGGAAATCGATCCTGAAAACTCCCGCCCAGATCGTAATCTGACAGTGTTTTCAAGGCATCTGGCAAAAAAAGGAGAAGAAAGAAGAATGCTATGAAATATTTAAAACCCTGCTTCTGTCAGGAATACATGAGATGGGAAAGGTGAATCTGAAAAAGCGACATTATTTGTAAGCTGAATCACCTTTTGCATAGAGATGCCCTTGGCCCAACCAGAGCTGTCCTGAGGAAAAGCACCTGGCACTGATTGAACTTGGAAAGGTCAAGGCTGCACACGAGCAGGGCCAAGGAGGTTGCCCTGCACCATGGTATGTCAAGGAGAAGGCAAACAAGAACGTTGATAATATAGGAAAATAGCTGAGCGTATGCAGACCTAACTGATCCTAATCTAAAGCTTCAGTGAGATTTTCAGCAGAGATGGGAAACAGGGCATCCCCAAGGAAGGATTTCTCCAAACACCACTCCTCTTAATACTGAGCTTCTCACAAAAGAGGACAGCCAAGGATGCAAAGCTGCCCTGTGTGCTCCGAGATGCTGCATCCACACCTGCATGCAGCACAGCTCCTGTGGAAACCATAGGAGACTCCAGGACCAGTGCTGGGCATACAAATGGGAACGGAGCGGTCCTGATAAGCTGAAACAAAAGGCACTTTGGAACAAAAGTGGCACGGCCACAATCCCCACAGCGCTTGTGTAAGATAGCAAGGAAGAACCCATAGAACGTATTTATCAAAAGCCATTTTATGCAGATTTTTTTTTCTCTTGAATATTTAAAACGTGGCGAATATTAAACTTCAGAGATTCTTAATACGTTCCAAAGCCCCACGGACCTTTGAAATGCTAGCTCATCAATATGCAACATCTAATCTTGTCAAAAAAAAAAAAAGAAAAAGAAAAGCTATTCATCCTTTGCTTATAGAGGTTACAGAAAGAATTGCAAAGAAAAAAAAAAAAAGAAAAAAAACCCAAACAATCAAACTTCCAGCTTCTTATGCAATAGGTTAAATTTGCACTGGTTGGGAAAGTTTCACTTTCTGCAAGGAAGAGGGAAAGTGCCTGTACGTGCACTGCTGCTGGAAGCTGCTTCTCAAGTGTGAGGCTGAAACTGCGTAGCTGGATTACAGTAAGTAGTTTATTAAGAAACCAAGGCTTGTGGCTTTGCATCCTGTTTCAGGCAAATATACCCTCAGGATCCCCCCCCTCCAAAAGCCAGCAGACAGCACGCCACCTAAAAACCCATTCTTGTCCAAAACGCTGTGGTTAAAATGGCTTTGCTTGTTTATAAAGTTTAGTGTTTCGTATCGCTTGCATCTGACCTTCAGCAGAAAGAAAAGCTCAGTTAAATTGTGCAAATATGTACCAAATGGGAGCAAGGGAAAGCGGCCAAAAATGCTGCATGAGCTTTTGCAGGGCTGCAGCCTTTTAGGAGCACCAGCGAGATGAACTGGATGAGAGGCCAAATTGATTTAGGCTCCAGGCGGGGGCTTAAAACACCACGACATCCAAATTCACAAAGAAAATGTTCTGTTACTGCAACCCCAAATTTCCTGCGCACGAAAACACTGCTTTCTTTCATCTTTGCGAGATGCTCGTTCTGTAATCCGACATTTAAAAACGAACAAACAAACAGGAGTCAGCTGACAAAGGCTTCTTGCTGGTGAATGGAAGTAGGTCACTGAGTATTTTGCCTTTACAGTCTGGCTTAATATCGGTGTTGTACGCAAAACAGGAATAAAACTGCACTGGAGACGGAGAGAGACTCTAATTTTGTCTTTTCTATGAAAATGAGCATTAGCATTCTGCATTAATGTGCAATGCCTCCCCAGCACCCGATATCTGGATAATTAAAAAAGCAGAATAAAGCGCAGAGCAAAGCACACTCTAAATTAAACAACAAAAAGCCCTCACTGGTCAGCCTGAGTTTAAAGACATCTAAGTATGAGTAATCGGGCAAAGAGGAATTTTCCTGAAGGAACATAAAAGAAAATGAAAGCTCCGCATACAAGACCAAATAAAATCTTCTGTCTCTCGCAAATGCAAATGCTGGCTGCCCTTTTTACACAAACATATTAAAGGAATAAAATTGGAGGAAAATTAAAAAAAAAAAAAAGAAACGTCAGTAAAAGAAGAAAAAAACTTAATAAATTCATTTTGAAGAAAAAAATCTTTAAAAACAAACAAACTATCCTTCAAACAAATTTCTTCATGATACGATCCCTGCAATCATGTGGTTCTAAATTAGACGGTTAAATACGACTGAAAAAGGAAGGCACAATTTCACAATCATTTTAAAAGCAATAATTATAATCATTTTCTTTGATATCCATGTGGCAGGCCACTGATACTGTGGATGCATAAAACTACTTGACTAAAGATCTGGAAAAGTTTTTCCAACTCCCATCTAAGCCTTGCAATACCTCCGTGCAGTAAGTAACAAACCATGCCCACTGCAAGGAGTGCACATGGAGCAAATGGAAAAAGAGGGTAAGATTGCCACTTCTGGCAAAGAAAGGGGCAGAGGCAAAAAAGGGACCCCACGTGTCATCTTCCCAGCAGAAGATGCTGACCCCTGGAAAGCAGTACCTAAAGGGGGGCTGTAAGAAAGAAAGGGATGGACTCATTGGCAGGGTCTGTTGTGATAGGACATGGGAAAATAGTTTCAAACTGTAAGAGGGGAGATTTAGACTGGATGTAAGGAAACAGTGTTCTACACTGAGGGGTGGTGAGGCACTGGCACAGGTTGCCCAGAGAAGTGGTGGTGCCCGCTCCTGGAGACACTCAAGGTCAGGCTGGACGGAGCTCTGAGCACCTGATGGAGCTGTGGGTGTCCCCGTTCAGTGCAGGGAGTCGGGCCAGGTGGCCTTTGAGGGTCCCTTCCAACTCAAACGGTTCTATGAGTCTATGAAATGTAAAGGTAACGCCACCCTGGGGCTTCTGTTTCCTTCCTCATTTTCTAAAAGATCATCTAGTCATGATGAGAAAATGTGGACAAGCAGTAAACCAGAAAGAAAGTTTGAGCTGACCACTCTCAATACCAGTGATCAATTCATGGGTAGTTGCCTATACACGTAACATGAAGCCAAAAGAATCGTATCACGGAATCATGGACTTGGATTGGAAGGGACCCCAAAGATCACCTCATTCCAACCCCTTGCCATGCACAAGGCTGCCAGCTGCTAGATCAAACAGACAGAATCACAGAACGGCTCGGAGACCAGGAACACACAGCCAGGAGAAAAGCCCAGGGGTATGAGCAGCAGTGCTTAATAATACAGTCTAAACAATTGTGCTCAGTTATTGCACCACAAACACGTTGCGTGTGCATGTGAGTGCACACACCAGAGTGGTCTGCAAGTGTTTTGAGTGTAGTGTTTGCACATCCCAGCAGAGAACTTGCAGGATGAAAGGAGAGCCGTTCCTTACTGTCCACCAGGAAACCTACTGAGGTTATGGTTTTCTCTTGGCCTTCTAGATGCCAATCAAACATTATAATTTCACGAGCTTTAAGTCTTTTCTCTCTCGCAATGCTCAGAAGCACCCAATGCCAGATAGGCAACCGACTGCTGCAAATTCAGACTTGAAGTGTTGAGGAAGACAGGTAATGTTTCTAGAAATGTCTAAGGAGAAATGCCATCCCCAAACCCAGAAGGGTGACAAAGTTCAGTAAGTATCTTTTGATCTTCACGGCGGTTGCCATAATGTGCTTTTTTCCCCCCAGTAATTATAAAGAAAAAAACTGCAGTTGCCACAGCAAAGTCCCAGGCAGCTCCCGCAGCCACACTACGGCTTTAAGAGGAGAAAGAAAAACGAACCCAACAGAACTAACACTGTTATTTTAAGAAGAGTCACATTATTTGGATTGTTCTGGCAAAGGAAACAGTGACTTCAAAGTTAGCAAAGCTAGTCAAAAACAGGGGAAAAATATCTTGTGAGAAGTTTAAAAGCTTTTTTTTTTTTTTTTTTTAAATTTCACCAGGCTTAACATTGAACCATTTTCCAAGAACATGTGCTTTTTTTTTTTTTTAAGTGAATTTTTATCCAAAAAAGTTTTCAAAATCATCACAGAAACTTTAATTGACCAGCAGAAGAAACCCAAGAAGGAAAAAAAGAATTGAGAAAGGAGACCAAGATTTTTGAGAAATGAAAATATTTGTCAACAATTCTGAAATCCATTTAGATAAAAACTGATTAAGGTTTTAATTACAACAGCAAGAAATACTGTTGTGGATAACACTGCAAAGAGAGAATTTCTCATTAAAAAGAAGGCCCTTCCAACATCACATGATTTAGTGTAAAAATTGGGACCAGGACAAACTGGAAATAGTGTTCTCCAGCTTCCTCAGCTGGTGCCTTACCAGCCTCCAGTTAGTACTGAGTAGTTCCTGCCATCCTTTGGCAACAAGCCCTCTATTACCATCACTAGTGTTTTCGATTGGGAATTCCACCACCATGAGATTCTTCCCCACATCTCTGCTAGCTCTAATTTACAGGACTGAAATGTATGTCAAGTGTAGGCAACACAGCTCTGTGAAGAAATATCAAATCAATGTGATGAACCAACTGCAGGAATCAGACATCAATAACAAGACAGTTCAAAATTCACTTCCTGTCTGAGCTGTTCATCCAAGGCACTAAGTGTCTACCATGGTTACCAAAGAAAGGCAACCGTGGCCCTTCTCTGGACCTTCTCTGGACTCTGTTATCCCTTATCTGCTGGACTACTTCAAAATCAAAAGCAACGTTACCCTAAAATCAGCATTTATCAGACCTAGGCTAGGTTTTGCTGACCACAGTCTGGCAGGAGCTGGACCAGATTCAAAGAGATTTCAGCATGACTTGCTGCATATTCCCTTCAACCACCACCGATTCTTCGAAACACAACTTTTCCTCATTCTTCTCAGGCACACTTTGCTGATAGGCAGGAAATCAATGTAAGGCCCATATCCCAGGGAAGTTTTGCAAACCTGCCATCAGGCTGAACACCTTATGTAGTGTCCACTCCGATGAATACTTTGTTACTTTCACTCCTCTATGATTAAGTCATTACCCAAGTGTTTTGCAGTTGTGATAAAAATCCAAGAATGAATACATTTAAAAAACCCAACAAAATCAAAGGTGCATTATCTGATAAGCTAAAGCAATGGTGTTGCTTTCTGTTTTTAAAAGGAACGCTCAGGCAACGATTAAAATAAGTGACAATAAAACCATCACATTCATAAAATTGTAGTGTTAGCCTTGGGGATGTGCATAAGGATTGGGCTGTAACCAAGGCAACCCAAGCTTTGGGAGAAACTTTAAGCAGACATTTAAAGCCATGGTTCAAAGACAAAGTAAATCTGGCTGTGGGGCTACTTGTGACATATGGAAAGTGCCACAGCCACCCCATGCCAAGCACTGATCTTGTAACAGCTCACCCTCCTGATGTCCAGACGTTACTTTCGAGCTCCTGCTGTTTGCATTCCTGAATAAAGGTGACACAGGAGCTGTACCACACGTTCAAGTGAGTTTAGCATAAATTCGACTGTGGCCCCATCCTACCCAGTTCCAATTTGTCGGATGGGGTGATGCAGAGCCAGTCTGGCATTAACGACTGCAGACCCATAGCTTATAACACACCACGCAATGGCTTTAAGCCTATGCTTAAACAATCCCCACGGGCTTAAGTATTTTGCTAAATTAGAACCTGATTCCTGGACCCTTCTGTGCCCTGTCTGGCCACACAAATCACAGGATCAGGCCCTACTTGCCAACAAATGCTCAAAGAGGCCAAAGCAGCACAAGCAAAAACTCTGCAGACTCAAACAGAGGTGTCTGTGTGATCTTCCAATTCTTTCTGAAAAGAACAGTCTAGACTTTACCACAGGCAAAAATGAAGTGATATGTATATATATATACTTTTTTTTTTTTATGGCTAACATGTGCACCTTAAAAAGGTAAGGTCTCTTTGGCAAAAACCTCCTTCTTGGAACAGATAAATGAGCTTGTATTGCAAAATGCGATAAATATTGTGATGCAGGAATATCCCAGTGGTTCTTAACTGCAGTGCAACTAAGATAAATCCACCAGCATTATCTAGTCAAATCCTGAAGCATCAGAGGGGAGCTTTCCATGAACAGGTGGCTGATGAGAGCCTCTGTGTTACTTACATACATATATATGTACATATACATATATGCACCGTCTTCCAAATATATTTACAGCAATTTTAGAAGCCAAAACAACTTGCATAACAAAAAACAAAGACAACTGTTTTGAATGCTTAATCTTTCCAACAGGCAGATGGCTTTGGTGTTTCAGGGGTGAAAACAAAAGCACGATAGTACCTTTGCCCAGATACATCAGGTCCAGAAATTAGCCACAGTACCTCAAACAATAACACGACTCAATCTTTGACAACCACTTTTCATCCATTGGGTATTTAATGTGTGAAAAGTTTGGCTCTCACCTCGCTGCCCACCAGCCCAGCTCACCACAGCACCCTAAATAACACAGATTGAGATCTACACCTCCTGGCTGGCCCTTAGCTTTGAAATGGGCTGGAATCCCAAACCTACATACCAGCAAGCTTTTCTGGAAGGAGAAAACAAAACTCCAAAATCAGGAGTTTAGGCCAATCTTTGACTAGTTTAATTCTCACAGCATCTCTGGGAAGTTGTAAAGAAGCTTTCTCGTACAAAGGACAAGAAGCCATACGACTTTCCCAATTCCAGCCTACACCATGACCATGAAAAGCCCAAGGGCTCTGGACTTCAGTCCTCCTGAGTCTAGGCCACATCTGCAGGCAGATACATAAGCTAGTTTCCATCACTTACCCCAGTGGTATTCATGAGAGTCTCATCAGCCACCTGATTTAACACTAATGAGAACAAAGTTCCGAGCTACCTGATGAATGGCTTCTTGTACGCTGGGACACATCAGGTCCTCCCCTGTGATTGCAGAGATGTAAAACCAGCAGTATTAGCAACCCTAGCTCTGAACTCCAGTGTTCCTGTAGGGTTAATTCAAATTGGATTCACTCACTAGTTGCAAGAGTTTTTGAGTGCCGTGTGAAGGGGCTGCCTGTAAAAAGCGAGCTCAGAAGAATCTTACGTGCCACGGTTCAGGGAGCAGGAGCCCAGATGGAATCTGGCAGGAGTCGCCCTGCAAAAAAGTCTGTTTATGTCTGAGGCAGTAAAATTGTTGAAGGCCAGGGCAGAAATCTAGTATTAAAAGGCAAACGGCTTCAGTACAGCCGCTATGGTGGAGAACGATTTCTTTTGCTTAATGATGCCACCCTTCTACAAAGAAGGATTCATTTTGAGCTGTGAATTTTGGGAAACTTCCCTGACACCGAAGGAGTCTGCAAACATACAAACCATGTGAGGAACAGAGGTTTCAGATTGGTATTTCTGTGTTTGAATTTACTGTATACAGCTAAAGCTATTACAGTTCACAGGGCTCTTCCATAGAGGTTAGTGCTAAACTGGAAACAAATGCACCATTTGCAAGAGCTGCGGTGACTATTTCAGTTTTCCTTTGTTTCCTATCAGTCCAACTCATCTAACTTCTTTTTTCTTTTCCCCCAGCATTAGGATTATTGTATCAGGTTTCTGTTGTAGAGACTGAAGATGAAAGCACTGCATTTTCATTGTTTTTCAGTGGGCACATGAAAAAATTCTCCTAATACTGTTGAAAAGTCCCAGTTTGTCACTAATATGGTCAATCAGCCTGCAACTGTTTCAGTTCTGCTTCTTAATTTGTTAAGTGCAAAGAAAGGTATTCTCTTTGATTACATCTGCAAATAAGATATTAATGTCAATTCAGTGATATGAAAATTACTCCCTCACTATGTAATTTGCACCTTAGTTATTATGGGTTTCATGAACAAGAATATTATAGCTGCTCAGAGTGAGCCATGAATTTATAATTTATTTTCTTAATTAGCAAAGTGAAAAAAAAATAAATTAAAAAAAGCCCACGAACACCAACATGACAAAAAGAAAGGTTATCTCTGCCCAGCTTTTTATTTACCTTGGCACATGTATTACCTCTGGACAGAAGATGAAAGTACTGCTCCTGGCCCAGCACCCTTCTGCAATGACATTTCACCAGAGAGGAGTAATAAGTGGCTGGGATGAAAATGAAAGAAAAAGAAAATCATTTGCTTTTTGGGATGGCACAGAGAAGGGTTTAACACCTTCTTCAGCTTTAAGACAAAAACTGAACAACTGCACGGCTCTTTGGCCGTTGTTGGAATAAGATTCCTTTTCCAATGGGAGCTCCAGACCATGTGTGTTAACTTCACAGAGACGTCTATCCCTGCTTCAGTTCCTGTTACAGCTGAAGGAAAATCCTCCCATTTCAATAAACAACAGAACAAGACTCCAGTGCTTAAATATCTACCCAGAAGCCAGCACAGCCATTGGTCCCACTACAGTGAGTGGCACAAGATTTTTTTGAGCAT
Organism: Lagopus leucura; assembly: GCF_019238085.1. Taxonomy (NCBI): domain Eukaryota; kingdom Metazoa; phylum Chordata; class Aves; order Galliformes; family Phasianidae; genus Lagopus; species Lagopus leucura. The sequence goes on along the minus strand of NW_024962274.1, from coordinate 1,502,909 downwards.
CGCTTTGCACTGCAGTTCTGTGTAGTCTATTTTTTTTTTTAATTTAACCACTGGGATTTTTAAAGAGTGTTTCAGACCCAGATCCTTGAAAGACCTTCTCAGCAGACATGATTGGCTTATACCTCTAGTAAATCAAAAGCACATTGTGTCTGTGTGTGTGTGTGTGTGTGTGTGTGTGTGTGTGTGTGTGTGTAAGCTCACATCTTTCTGTGGTTGCTCATATATTGTGAATTGGAAGCATCACTACTGAATAAGTTTATGTAATAGCAAAAATATAATTCCATAAGAAAAAGAAAAAAAAAAACAACTATAGAACTGGAAGGGAATGGAGACAAGTAAGGACCTAAGAAGAAACACATAGACAACAAATCTGTGTCCCAAAAAGCTCAAGGTCACATCTACACCCTTAGGTGCAGTACTGCCAAAGTTGCGTTGTTTGAGTTGCAATGAGGAGCGCTAGTTCTGCTCTCACACTGGCTTCACATCCTCTGTGACAGTAGAGCTACTTCTGCTGGTGATCCATTAAAATCAAAGAAGATCCCCATACCTGATCAGATTTCCAAAATAACTTGGAAAAAGGAACTAGCTCAGCCACATTTCACCAGTTCAGACCTTCTTCCACAGGCAGATAACTTAGCAGCTGGTGGTCAGACTCGCCACCCTTTGGAAGACTCACGCCTAAGTTAGGTGCCTGTTGCTGGCAGTCTGAACATGGCCACAGAACCGCCCTCTTGCTCCAAGGCCTTCCAGTTTTACTTTTTTTTTTTAAAACAAACACACAAACAAACAAACAAAGATTCAGGCCCTAGGCTGGAAAGAAATCATGCAAAGCTTGTGCAATTCCCCCAGCAGGCATCCTGGGGAGGGTCACAGTTGGTACTCAGAGATCAGTGCTGGCCTTGGCGGTCAGAGCCTGGATCCGAGCTGAGTTGCAGGTCTTGCAGAGGATGTGCCCGTCCAGAGGGTAACAGCCCTGATTGTCCCCCTCAGACAGGAGGCCGCCACAGTCCTAGGAAACCAGAAAACAGAGCAAAATAAGAAATATGAACGTTACCTGAAGAATCTATGAGGCACAGAAGCTCTCTTTACTCTCCACCTTGTAACAGGATCTACCCTGAGTCAGCGCAAAGCACAAAGCTGAGGCATGTGATGACTTTCACGATTAAGACATTTCTTGATAAGAGACAATGCTGCAGAGAAGATGGGTTCCCAAGCTGTCTGCTGAATTTAATCCAATTGAAAATAAAAGGAGATTACTCCCTTCACATTTCTGAGGAAGGAAAGGTATTTAGCACTGCAGAAAGCATCAAGCTTAACCACATATTTATTATTGCAAAAAAAGATAAAAAAGAAGCATCCCTGGAAAGGAAGTTTGGTACTAATATCTGACTACAGGTAATCTCCTTTGGACGAGTTGATGCCACAAAGCTGCAATATCCTTTTCTCAGGGGTGACCGCTAAGCAAACTCCCTGCCTGTCACCCATGACCAGAACTGTGTGTTTGTATTGCAGTTGGTGCAAAAGGCTGAGGCTGAAAGGAGGATATCACTGAGATAGGAAGAGTAGAAATCTCACTATAAGGCCCCAAATTTGCCCCTGACACTTCAGCCTCATGTAGAGCCAAGTATAGCTGCTAGAACACTGGGAATTACTCCTCTGTATGTGATCAGACAATCATTTGGGAACAAACTGCTGATGGAGCTGCAATGAGAAGATTACAGCTTCCTTAGTGGCCATGTCTCTTTATCATAAATCTCTGTTTGTAAATACACCTGGCAAGGAAATGGTAGGGAAAAAAGGACTGCTATTGCTCCACTTGAGATAGGTGAGACACGTGGAGGTGAGGGCCAAAACACAGAAGGATTTTCAGACATTGCAAAAAGAACTGCTGTACTTTACCAGCTCATCTGTTGTCTTACTAACATGCAGCGCCTTTCAGAGTCGCATTATGCAGAGATGATAGCTTAGCAATCTTTGGACCAGCAAATCCACATGAGCATTTAAGGTCAAATCTGCAGCTGTTCAGTTGCCCCTGAGATGATGCTCTAAGCTAACAACGTACTGATGCAGGACCTATGTTGGACTTCAAGGAGCTGCGTGCCTGTGTCCTCTGACATCCATGTGCATGAAGCCTAGGCATCTCAACAGCCAGCATGGGGACATCCTATATGATGAATTAGGCTCTGCAAAATTTAGTGTACGAATACCTAAATGCCTTACAAAAACTAGGCCTAAGTAATGAGTTGAACCTTGGAAACCAATGACAGACTGAAGTGAACCAGATGCCTCAAGTCTCAGCCTAGACCTTTAAGCCTCAGTCCATCCTTCTTTCCAGCTGGTTATTAAAACCTGCAACTGTGACAAGAAATACGTTTGGTCTCATTTTCTTACTCTGCCATCTGCCTGATATATTATCCAGCAAGTAACACTTGCATTGAAGAATTCTTGAAGGTTCCCTAACACAGCAGTTCCCACATGTTAATTGCTTTAAGGTGATTTTTCTTCTGTCTTCAGATTCTTACCATCAAAATTATATGAAGTGTGTAATGAAACTGAACAGGAAAGTACCACAAAAAGCACTGCACAAAACAAGAATGATCATGTTTATGCGTCCATTAAAATTCTTCAACCCAGAGCCATATGTTGAGTTTCCTGTACAATCTTGCTCAAATTCTAACATGCATAGCTTTCATTTTAAGAATATAAACATGAGCAACATTTGTATCCAAGCTATAATTTATGATGTTCTCAAATATTAAGCTCTAATTAACTGAGTCACATTCTCTTGCTCTCCTAATGAACCTGTTATAAACAAGGGACCTGATTTTCTTCTAATTTGCACTGATACAAATGAGGAAAAATTCCTTGCATGCTGAAGTCAGTGAAGTAATTTGACAGTAGAGACAGTGTTACAATAGAGTTCGTCTGTCGTGCATATAACATAAGGCATTGATGAAATGATACCAACCTTTGATTTCTCTCCTTCGTGCAATCAGAATACTAACCTCACACCGGTAGCACTGGACATGGAAGTCACGATCCAGGGCGACAATGCGTACAGTCTCCTCTTGTCCTGGGGCTGGCATGATGGGCTCCTTACACACTGAACATCTTGGTGCAAATTTCCTGAAGAAGGAAGAGACACAGACTGTGGTGTCTTCACTATGTGATAGGACTGGCTTGACTCAGGGTCACTTTGGAGATCGAGAGGAGCATAGGCCTTTTCTTTCTATCTCATGTGGTCCACCATACCACCTTCTCCCTAATTTGCTATGTTCTGGTTTTGTACTCTGCAGCTGCCCATGAGAAGTGGTGATCTCTGCTCCCAGGCAAGTGGGCATCCATGGGAACATTTAGCCTGTGACGAGTCATTATTCGCTGTTTTGGTTCAAAACCTATGGGTACCAATTCCCTGGCAGCAGTTTCTCCTCACAAAAAAATAGAAACTTATACCTACAGAATCTGCTGCTGTTTAATGAGAGCTGGGGTCACGGGCTACGCAGTGACAGAGGGCAAATGCTCATGGCAAACATCAGAACACAAGGAGATCAAAGACCGTTCTCCTATGCAATGCCTAGGAAAGATTGACTCTGCCACCCAGTCTGTGACAGAAACCACCCCAGAATTAACTAGCTTAGAAAAAAAATTAAAATCTATCTGTATTAGGAATAAAGAAAAATATTAATTTCTCTGGCAGCAGATGAAAGATGCCTGTGTAGCTGCGATCTAACAAAAAAATGAATTAAACAGTGGCTATAGTGAGCGCTCTGAAAAATAACTTACATGGATCATGATGTGACCGGAGCTGTAATGGCAGTTAATTATATGCTGCTTCATGCAGGCGCTTCCTTGTGCCATTTAGCTCAACTGTGGTGTTTAAAAATACTTCACCATTTCTCTGTCCAGGCTGCTGTGGGGAATTCATTATAAGCCAAATATTAAGTCCAGCGACCCAGAAATGACTCTTGCAGATTTCAAGGGATGTGGATGCGCTTCTGCGGGCCCCAAGCTAAAGAGGTAGCTAAGAGACAGTGTGGACCTCAGGCACAGTGCTGTTATCAAAACAATGCACAAGATGTCGAGCACTCAACTTCCAGACCAGGAGGAGGGCATCACTGACCACTTAAAACGGGACTGGCCAAAGTGCTGCTAAATACGTGGAAGCCTTAAGACGTTTTGAACGTTCCATTAGCTCTTCTGCTGCTCCCATTATCTTCCCCCCTCAATCTTTCACTCAGCAATTTCATGTCCTTTGCCTGGACTGACAGCCTCCTGCTTCCTGCTCTCAGGGCTGTAAGATCCAGATTTATTCACAGTCAAAGGACTTCAGGATGGGACAGCAGCTCTTGCTCCCACTCTTTCTCCTGAAGGCTCCAGGACTTGTGGAAGAAGCAGTCTCCAAATCATAAGTGGGTTGGAAGGAAATCTTTCAGGAGCATGACTGATGCTTTAGCCTCACATTGGGCCTCTGTTCAGGACCAAATTTTATGTTACACATGACTGCTGGCACAGAAAAGCAAGACAGCACACAGCCGCCTCAGCACCTGTCAATTAACCCAACTTATCTGAGCTACAGGGAATGTCCTTATATTGGATTTTAGCATGCAAGTTGACTGTGGCTGCTTTCCATTCTGTCAAGTCAGTCTGCTTCTCTGAGCTTTCAGGCCCACACACTGATGTCACGAGGCTCAAATTAAGTCTACCCTCTTAGAAATTAAGAGATAAATGGTTGAGATGTAAACTCACATTTGTCAGTATTGATTTCCTCTTTTAATTGAGGGGTGTAACGTGTCTGTCTTTTCCATACAGTGGAAACATTTGTGCTCTGATTATATCTACATGTCTTCCTTAAATGTGATGATGGGGGTGGTAGCATGGCAGCAACAGAACTGCCTTGCAACTGTATCTTTCAACTTGCTTTAAATGGCAGTTTCACCATAAATTATTAGCAGGGCTGTATTTTTAGCAGCTTTTAAAAGCTAATTAGCAACCAGAAACAAGAGAAACTATGAGTGTCCTGTGGCCACCTAGATCCCTCTAGATGGTAAGCAAACACCTGCTGGGCGCAACAGCACAGGACCTCTCTTAATTGCTCAGGTGGAAGAAAGGGAGAGACACTGATGTGGAAGCACAGGTACAGCCAAGGAGAAACGTGCACATGCTGAGCTCAGGGAAGGCAGGGGGGATTGCAGAGCATTTTAAATAGATGAGCACAGAGGTTACCCATAAATTCGGATCTACACAAGACAAAGATCAAGCATTACCAGCCACTAACCAGTTAATCTTGTATGCCACACTATGCCTGATGGAAGTAAAGCTCTAACTACTTCGTAGTGTCTTCAGAGGAAGTGGCAGAGGGTTCATACCTTTCTGGACAGTCAGAGAGAATAAGGAATATTTTTAGGGACAAGAGAGACAGACAAGAAACAAAGCAAGTGAGAGCAGCTTGGGTCGTACTTATGGAAATCCTCGATGCAGTGGATGTTCCCACCAGCATCCACAGTGAAGGGAATCCCATCCAGGCTGCGATGGCACATGACACAGGTGAAGCAGTGGGGATGGTAGGCCTTCCCGGTGGCTCGGAGGATCCTTTCCATGATGGGCTTTGCGCATACACTGCATTGCTCCAGTGTTTTCTGCAAACAAAACAAACACAAGCAGGCGTGAGCTCCATCTCAGCAGGATGTTTATAAAGGTCAGCTGGGCTGGAGGCTACTGCTACTCAGCAGCTTTAGGTGCTTTCATTTCTTCTAGATAACTGCAATACAATCAACAAAGAGCATGTTAACAGCATGGGGCCTGGATCAGGTCTTTAGTATTACGTGAAAATGCAAAGCTGTGTAATCCCTGGGAGAAAAATCACAGCCTTCACTCAACAGCTCTGAGAAATGATCAGGGATGACCTAACAGGTGGATGTATCTGAGATACTGAAGTTCTCTAGCCAAGAACACATGAGAAAGTTGTGCAGCTGGAGTTTCTGCATGTTTGCCTCCATACTGCCCAGTCTGAATTACTTTTTGCAGCTGAGTTATCAGACAAAACCTCCATGAAGCACAGTGCAAAGCTAGAGCTCATGCTCCTGGGGCTCTACAGAGACACCCTAACTACTCCACCCTAAGAAATCCTTATCTGTCTGGTAAGTAAGCCTTAATCTTCCTCTCCTACCAGGAAAACTTCTGTCAAATTCTAGGAGTAAACAAGACAGTGCCAGGAACAACAGCATTGCATGGGCACGAGTTCAGGATGACTTCATATGATCATTTATCCATTTATCTCTATCTCCCAATGTCTGAGATGATGACTAAAATGCTATTTCCAAAGCCATCCTCCTGGCCTTACAGGTATGCCAACCTCGTAGGTGTGCCAGCCTGCTCCTGAAGCACTGGAGCCAATAAAACACCCTTCAAGTGGGCTACACTGAGCAATTTGTCTCATTTCAACTCTCACTCATCCCTGTAGTCGGTTATAGAAGCACCAGAGTAGTTTTGCTCCAAACAGCTGTGCAAGAGACACTTCTGACCCCAGCTGTGCAAGTTGCCATTTCAAACCAAGCACCCAAAACACATGTGCTATGAATCAAAGGTGCAAAACACTACCAATAAATCTATGACGATGATTTGGGTCATTTCAGTGGAGCTTAGAAGAATGAATTTCACTCACTATCCTTGCTTGATGCACCTGAAGATATCAAATGTTATCAGTTAATGTTTGAATCTTGGATAAGGCAGAATACCTATGGTTATAGTACTGATTTTGGCTGAGATACACAGATATGAGGACAGGAAAAAAAGAACACATTTAATGGGACAGAAACAGAAAAAGCTGCTGAAAGGCAGATCATGTTGACAAACAAAGGAAGGCTGAAGTTCTTCTTTTTCCTCATGCAACAAAACTCCAAGGGAAAATAGCACTTTGACTGACCACACTGCCATTGCTTCTTCGAGCCAATATTCTCAGGGGCAATATCCAGTTCTTACATGTACAGCCAAAATGTACTGTCAGGAGATGAATCACCCTCAGAAAGGTTACTTCTACACTCACACATATGTATTGGATGTTATCTCTGGGCTGCAAATCACTGGTAAGATACAAACATATACACACAGCTTCATATCAGAAGATCAAAAAGGTTGGTTCTGGAAAGCTTGATACGAAAAGTCCTGAATTGAAACCCATATGAGAACCGCCTAACATTTACATTTGTAAAGAGAACGCAGCCAGACTAGCACTGGTTTCAGCCTGGATTTTGCTTTATGATTTGTAATAGTGGGCAGGAAAGAATAATTGCTGGCCTTTCTGTCCGGTTGCTGTCACCATCATCATCGTTGTAACAGTAGCTGGTATGCCAGAAAAAGCAAGGTCAATAATTTTGCACTTGGAGGAATAACCTGGCAAATATACCATTTTGCTTTGCATACGCAGATCACATCATCTCAGTCCATATCCCTGCTGCTTTCTCTTACCACCATGGAAGGAGTGCTGAATACCTGCAGATGCAGACTGCATCACTCACAAAGCATCATCTATGACAACTTGCAGGTATGGAGCATTTGCCTCACCAAGTCATTGCTTGCTTTGTTTCCAAGAGCTGTCAACAACAGAGGCTAAGGGTAAATGAGAACGGGACAAACAAAGCAAAACAGTTTCTCAGGACATGCTCCCAGCCTCCAGCAATTTCTGGCTTAGGGCTTCCTGATCCGCAGCTCGACCTCTCTGCTTAATAGTCTAGAGTGGATGCTCCCCCCATGAACTTGCCTAATAGTCTTCTGAATTCCAATAAACACTAAGCACCCACAACACAACCAGGAATTTCACAGCTTACTTGCATATGGAGAGCTGCTCTGCTGACAGCAAAGCTGAGCACAACCATCCTGGTACCATGAGCAGAGCAGAAACCAGCAGCTGCGATCCATCCCCAAGCAGCATGGCCTGGAAATGCTCTCACTACAGATCCAGTGCAACTCCTACTCACATATCTCAGACAGAGTTCAGGCTGCAAGGGATCATCCCAGCCATCTTGTCTGACATCTCGTGTGATGCTGGCTTTGGTGGGAGTTTTGCAGTGACCATAACAGCAGGTAATCATGTTTCTGGGTTATGCCTTCAGAAAACACAAGTCTTTGCTCCCAAATCGCTGCTCAGTTGCACCATTTGACATTTTCACAGCATGTCAAGCGGTTTAAATTAACCAACTCTTGATTAAACCTTCTGTACAATCCAAAAATCAGACCTGAGAAATTAATTCTTTTCATCCTTCCAAGTCTGTACCAGTGAGGAAAAACAAAGTCATTAGATTCAGACTCCGGTTCACTCCCTGTCTGGGAGTGTATTTGCTTAAGCCTCATTCCCTGCTATATCCTTGGCTCAAACCCTTCTCTTCAAGGTGTTACCACACGATGCCAAAGGGAAAGCTTCCTCAACTCACACCCATTTGACATCAGGTTGCTGTAAGGCAGGATTTGGCCTGCGGAGCTAACAGGGTTTTCTCTGATTCTGTAATCAGGTTATCCCACATGCCTAAATGCAGCCCCAGCAGCTAACAACCTGCACAAAGGTATTTCTGCACATGATGAGAATGCCATCGCTCTAGGATTTTGTTTCTCGATTTTGCTCTCTTTCACAGTTTAGCTAACTCTCCTAGCACCTCCTGGAAGTTTCAGGCCTTCACAAAGCCAAAAAAGATGAAGAGAAATAAAACGACGGCACTGATTTTTACCTTTTCTCCTGAGCTGCCACTATCAGCCCCAGGGTGCATCTGATGAGCTTACACAGAACAGCATAGTAAGGCATAGAGAAGAAAGGTAAGAACCAGCTATGGAACACCAGTCCTAGGCACTGTGGTCAATTCATGTCATAAGAGTACAGCCCACAAGTCCAGGATGGGCTGAGGCGGAAGTTTACCACATTTTCCCAATGTTTTGGCTAAGAGGCAGGCAGTAGCCTTCCTTATTGAGACACTCCAGTCTCCAAATCTAATTTCTGGACGCTGGAAAAGAACAATTGAAATAATGCATTTCAAAGTGGAAAGCTGGTCCCATATTAAAGACTGAGTGTGGGTCTAGGCCTCTTGTGAGCACAACATCCACAGCAAAGATGTCACCTGGGGAGAATAATGAATCATGGAGTTATAATGGGTGAAGGAGACCTCTAAGGTCAACAACTCCAACCCCAATTCATCCCACCATGCCCACTCACCACATCCCTCAGCGCCACATCTCCACGGTTCTTGAACAGGGACAGTGACTCCCCCACCTCCCTAGGCAGCCTGTGCCAGTGCATCAACACTCTTTCTGCGAATAAACTTTTCCTAATATCCAATCTGAATGCACCCTAATGTATCTGTAAAGAGAAATGAATCCAAGCAAAGATACACTAAAACACAGGCAAAGAACAACTGAGGAAGACGCCCATGAGCAGCTTGTGGGTAAAAACTTGCAGACTTAAATGCAGCCCTATCAACAACAGAGTGAACATATATTTGACATTAAGTGGTGAGGAAATTGTTGAAGAGACTCCCTACAGCAACACTTGGCCTCTCTGAAATAGCAGACACCAAAGGGAGTTGCTCTGCAGATGGTGGGTTTAAACGTGGGAAACAAAGTGAGATTTCAGTCTGCTGGGAAACACTTCTGGGGTGCAAAAGCCATCAGAGACTGAAAGTGGGAAGCGGCTGAATCCCCTCTTGAAAACTTAACATCCCAGATGGAGAGCTGGCAAACAGCTTCAGGAACTGAGCTGTGGTGACAGGCAGGCAGCGTGCAGAGCATCCTGCTTTCCTAATGCTCTAGGTAATAACCCCCAGGACCAAATGCTGGGTGACAGCAGTAACTCACAATATGGTGCAGCAGAAGGACCCTCCCACAATGACCTAGCAATGAATACAGAAGAAAAAACACAGAGATTACTCATTGCTTCTGATGTACTGGCAATTCATCTGGAGCGCTAATGAACATAACCTCTCCTGCACCGTGAGCAGCAGACAGAGCAGAGCTCACACACAAAGACATGAGGATGGGCTAGCCTGTTTTGCTGGGAAAAGGGAGGTAAGTTGCTGGAATAAATTATATTGGCAACTCATGCACAGGGACATGAACTCGCTTTGTGAGCACTACAGAAGAAACATTTTTGGAGGGATTGCACAGAGGAGATGGTATTGGCTGCGGGAACCAAAAGTGACTGTTGAGCTAAAAACAGGCACACGGTCAACTGCTGTAGTTGAACTGTAACTTAGTAAAGTGTGGTAAGAGAATTGCTTTAAATCTTGTGACTCCATCCTTCATTTCCTCCAACTGTGAGGAGAGAGGAGCGGGAGACATTTTCCCCATCGTGGGATGAATTCTGAGGCTTGAAAATATTTCCATACTTAAACGAAGACGGTTAAGTGAAGACAGAACACTTTAATCTCAAAACGTCTGCTGAACGTATAAACCCCAAATTAGATCAGGTCAGTTGAAACACTGCACTTCAAATGGTTTCATTTAGGTTTTGAGTCTGCAACTATAGAGCTGGATTATAAGTTATATATAAAGCAGACATCGGCAGAGGGGTTAAGTGTCAAGATGCCATTTCAACACTTTCAAGACCTTTTTTTTTTTTTTCCCCCCATTTTTTTTTTCTAGAAAACAAACATTCAAAACCAAGGCCCCCATTTCTCTTCCCAGAGGTCCCAGCCATTCCCCAGTGATTATCTGCCCATCTTTTTCCAAAAATGGGTAGATCTTTGGTATAAATAAACAAAATTAATTCCCTAACGGCTGGCATGAAGTTCCCTCCTCCACATTTGAGAACACCTGGGTTAACTTTTCCCCTTACCTTACCAGCTGGATACACGACAAGCAGTACCTGAGCTCTCCTGACCTTCCCCAGCTCTCAGAGCTGTAGGTGCTGCAGGCAGAAGCCCTGGAAGCATCTTGACTGAATCTGATATTTGGGCCACATTGCCCAGAACTGCATCAGTGGAGGGGGGGGGGGGGGGGCAGCAAAGAACCAGAAATACCCTGAAAAAAAGCCCCTAATTCAGCCAAAGTGGTGAGCAGTGAGGGTACTCTTTAGGTAGTATAGTTTGTTTTGCTGGGAGAGGGGAGGGAAGATGCTGGAATAAATTACATTGGCAACCCTGTAACACTACCAGTATGATGTGGGTCTGAGCCCAGCACACAGCTACCAACAACTACACAGTGTAGACTCAGGCCCTGCAGGCTGCTGTTTTCAGTGGCTTTCAAATAGTTCTTCCATTCGGCTCAGTTTTCAGTGGCTTTCCCAGCACAGTAGCAATACCACGGCTGGCACGCTTCCCCCTTTCCTGGAATCTGCTTTTCTTGTCAGGATCAACCCAATTCAGCTCTGTGTTTTTGGACACAGAGCAATTGGAGGTGAATCTGGCACAGAGTTCTCTCAGCATACAGGGTGAAGGAGTCCCTTCTCCTTGCCCTGCAACTGTTAGAATAACACTAGATGTGTTTTTATGGCTTGCATTATTAGTAAAAACGACAACAAGAAGCAATCAACTCCACAAATGTGTAATAATATCAAGGCCACGATGAAAATGGAACAGGGTTTAAGAAGAGCTCCGCAACAGATTAGCAGATGTCAAAATATGCTCTACAATTGGTGGAAGAAGGACCTTCATTTGCTCTTGAAGAAAACTGTCTTACCAAACATAGGTTGGTGGATAGATTTGTCACCATCTGAGCAAACCCAAGGGTGGAGAGGAGACCTAGGAAAGGCAGCTGCTGGATGCAGCGGGCTCACAGGCTGGCCACACTAACTGGGGTGAGATAGATCTCAAACAGCTCAGCCACGGACAGGCTGATCTGTCTGTTGTTCAACACTGTTTTACAGAAGTCCCGCAGCCATTTCCAATAGCAACAAATCGAGTCTGATGAAGGAACACCGGGGTTAACTGATCTGCTCTGCATTAGGCTCGATGTCCAACCACAGCCACACTGACTCCTTCCAGCTAAAAATCCACAAGAAGCCTCATGTTGGAAATTACTTAACAACTTTCTGGCGCTCAAAGCTACTCATCTTCTCTACATTCCTTGCCTTGACAACATTGAGATCTTTGTCACTTTAAAATGGCAGCATTTATAAACATAACAAATTAGGAACTCCTACTCTAAACTGGTGGGCTGGAAGATAAAATGCCTGATTTTTCTACTGCCTTTTCAACCAAGTAGCTGTCAGAGGCAAGATGCTTCCAAGCACTTGAAAGCAACCTTAACAACAAGGATTTTGTTACATATCCTGGTTAATCAGCTCTTGTCCCTTCAGTAATTTTCCATCTGGTGAAGCCATGTTTCCAAACCTTCTCACATCAAAAACGAGGATACACACATTCTTCATAAAACCAGAGCAGTGGATCACGTTAACTATGATCACATATAGGTACTCAGGTTACACCAGGACTGCACCAGGTTCAGTGTACACCAACCAGTGTGCTGGAGTGGGCTTTTGGGGTCCTGGAGAGATGAGCAGTGAGGCAACTGAAGGTGAGTCTCCTTGGCAGGGAGGGATGATCTGATAAGGTTGTCACCATCTCACATTTCTTCAGTCCAAGGAGATCCCCAGCTTACGACCAGACCTCTGGCCCTTGTTACAACCTGCTGCATAACACAATGCCTGGAGAAAGATGCTGATTTTCAAAGATTTCTAATTTGAAGGAAATCCCTCACAATCCCTCCCAGAATGCCAGAGGTAAACAGTTTATTCAAAGATTCAGCAGCTCAGGAGAACTGGCACAGAGCTGCCACCGAAATCCCTGGACTTGGCGGCAGCAGCAGCAGCAATGCCTTGGGGGATTAGGATGGCTTCAGACCACCAGGGTCACAACCTAGAGATGAATCATCTGCTGGCTTTGCCCATTTCAAAGTCTGTCTGCAGCTAGTTTGAGAATCCACTGGAATTCTTTTTGAAGCTACCCAAGGTTCACTCTACTGTAAAAAATGGTACCACTCTATTAGCTCTGCTCCTCAGGGACAGGAAAAACACATTGCACATTTTGACAGCGTGCACTTTTACCTATTATTAACAACATGTCAGGTGACAGCACCTACAAGCCATAATCGCAGTACAGGACTCCATTGTACAAAGTGCTCCAAGGGATAAAGCAAAGCTGTTCCCTACGCCCAAGCGCTTACAGACTTTGCACTACAGATGTTACGCTGCTTGCCTCCCATGTTCTCACCATCAAACCCATCTATTCCCTCACAACATGATGTGTGTGACCTTGTTTGCCACCCTGGGAGTTCTGCCTAAATAAGGACTGAAGGATCTGTCCCATTGTGATTGCTTTCTGTGCAGGCAACAGAATTGCATGCAGCTGGGAGATGTGGCAAACAGTGAGCAGATACACTCTGCTCCTTGTTTAGATACAATTGTGGACAACACAGAGATTTAAAGCTTAATTAGCAGCGCTGAGGAAGCTGTTAGAGAGGCATTTCAAACCACTTGCAGTTTAAACTGATTAGAACTTTGTGAAAACAAAACAAAACAAAAAACAGTGTAGCAAATCGTTAGGCCAAAATCCAAGACAAACTGAACCGCATCAAAGGAAATACAAAGAGGTTGCTATCAGCAAGAAATGGGCTCTTTTCTTCTTCCTTTTTTTTTTTTTTGGTAGAGAATTTAATTTCATAGCCTTTAATAAACCTGACTCTCCAATCCAAGCTTGCCACTCTGGCAAAGAGCTTAACCAAAATAACACTGGAACTCATAGCTGGCAGACTGAAGAGACTATAAATTGGTCAAATCTGGGTGGAATACAAAAAAAATTCAAAATTCCATTCAATCTTCCTGTTTTAGAATTTTGATGTAACTGACCATTGACATGGAAATGTTATCTTGACCTTAACTGCTAAAGCTGACTTGCAGAGGAAAAAATGACTGACTCTGTGACATTTTGGTGGTTATTTATAGCTCCCCTCACTCTCCTCGTTCTTGATATTTTTACATTAGAAATGAGTTCTTGCCTGCCACGCTTTTCCTGAAGGACTGAATTTGTGACATAAAAGCCATCAAGAAAACAGAATCTTGTTAACATAGAAATCAAATTTTAGTTGAACCTGTTTCTCTCAGTAAGCAATCATCCAGCAAAGATTAGCTGTTTTTCGGTTATAGATTGAACACCATCAGCCTTTTAACTACAGCCTACTTAAAGCTGGCATTTTATGCCTCCCCTGCTCTCCAGAAGAGATATCCTGGGAAAAAAAAAAACACAAAACAAAACAAAAAAAAACACCATATAACCAAGAGAAAAAGAGGAGTACTGCTGGACAGGCTGGGTATTTCTAAAGTAGTTAAAAATCATAAATTAAGACAAGAAAAAAAAAGGCAGAATCCTCTTCACTCCTCCTGCCCCATCCCTGGAGGTGCCTGAGGCCACGTTGGTTGGGCACTGGGCAGCTTGATCTGGTGGAAGGCAGCCAAGCCCACGGCAGGGGTTGGAGCTCAATGATCATTAAGGTCCTTTCCAACTCAAGCCATTCTATGATTCCTTTCTATGATTCTAAAAAAAGTCACCTTCTTCAGCTACAAAGAAAGGCAGACAATCCATTTTCTCCTGCTTACTTCAAGTCATAAAGAAGAGCAAGTCTAAGGGGCTTGTAATAACTACCAAAAGGTCAACGTTTCAGCTGAATATCCATTTCAAGCTACTTCCACAAAGAGAATGCAAACCTTCTTGTGCTCCTCCTCTTCCCTCAGTCATGAAGTCATGTTTTCTAGCATCATGAGAAGAGCAGTGGGAAGTAAGGATGGCTGGCTTCTGTCCTTGGGTTCACCAGTGATTGCTTCATCTCATTATTTTCCATCCTTACACCTCACATAATCTGCGGAGCGGGCTTAGTCTGACACTGGAAAGCTTGTGATGCTCTGACAGAAGTACTGTCACTATTATGAATTCTAAAGCTGGCACTTAGAACTACCAAGAAGTAAACAAGTCTCTAAACCCAGCCAACCTAAAAATAAGCCAAAAGGTAATGAGATTTGCACAAAATTGCAGAGAACTTTCAATGAAACGCTTTCTGAGTGCAAGATATTTTTTTCAGCGCATACATGTGAGTTGTGAAATACAGGTCACGGCAACAGTTCAGCATAAAAATAGCTGCTTTTAATAGATAACATAATTCAATATAAAGCTTGGGAAAAGAACCAACAGAACTCTCTATGCACTTGGATGCTGCAGCTACCTGGTCTAACACAGGGAATATGATTCTCCCAAATCCCTAATGGGTTTCTTAAAGAGCAGCCAAATGCATTTAAGTCCCTGATGCGAAGAGAGAACATGCTGGAGCCTGTAGGGCAATGGGAGACTTACTCGTGCCTGGAAGGCAAGGGCTGAAACTTTAGAAGGTCCTCTGAGGTCTGAAGAGAAGGAAAAGGTAGTTACTTAATTCCTAAAGAAACTGTCAGTGAAATGCATATTTTAAAGACTTTGGCAGAACACTGGGCAGGGATCACTGGCAACTAGCATTGTACACTGCCGAGGATGAGAACAAGAAGAAACTCTTCGGACTGTGAACTGAGTGCCTGCATTCTCTCCCCCATGTGCTAAGGGGACCAGGAACCTTTTTTTGGCCAGGTTTTCTTCACAGGCTTGAACTGTCCTCTCCCCTGGAGCGACACCCATTCTTCTGTCTAGAGTCAGACTCTAATTAGAAATAAATACAGGTGCTGAGTAAGTCCAGGGTCAAATATATTCCCTAGCAGGTACTGGGATTATTTTTAGATGTAATGACATCCCTAATTCTCTTCATTCGGGTGACCTGGATGCTTGCTTCAGTTCCTGGTCTGGAGAAGCAAGTTTGAGCTGCCTGCTGAGATAAGAGAAATAGAGGAGGAAGGGATACAAAAAGGGAAATGGAGACAACTATATAAGTAGAATCCAGACAAGGGATGAAACACAAAAGAGAACTTCCAACAGAAGTCTACAGTGAGATGTGAGAAAAGTGAAAGTCTGCCTGGCTTCTAGCTGGAGACTGATGTTTATTCATCCATTCCCTCCTTCCTCCCCATTACAAAATGTTCTCAATCAGAGAAAGATACAGAGATAAAGACATCAGCTCCTCTGCAACTCCAGCCCATTTCTGCCATTACTTAACTGCTGTGGCCAGCACTGACAAACAACTAGACACAGGATTGGGAGAAAAAGGGTGATGAATAATTCCTTCCAACCTTCAAACTGATACCTTCACTACAGGGCAGATCCTCTGCATCATCTCTGGAATGACATGTGAAAAGTAAGTTGGAGGCTTTGGGTACTCCTCTGTTCAAGATATGGGGGTGGCACTGCTGGGCAGAAACTTTCTTGTAGCACAATTGCTAACCTAGTTTATCTGTCCTCTTGGTACTGTTCTTTTACTCTCTAACTGGAAAAAATTAAGGTTTCTTGTGGAAAAAAAAAAAAAAAAAAAGCTGCTGCCTTTTTTTGGACAGACAACATGGAGACTTGGACACAAACCCTGGATGGCAAAACCGTCGGAATGCAAATAAAAACGGGCTCTGTGATTTGCCATCGAGAGCAGATGGACACGTCTGAGTAGGTGGTAATTCTCTGGTGTCAGCAGGGTTAGTCAAGGATGTTCGCTCTAAAGTCATTTCTTTCCCTTTCATCACCACAAGAAATTCTGGATTAATTTGGAATATGAAGGACATTGGTCTGAGCTGTCGGTAAGGTTTATGTCAGAGCAAAGCAGACTGAAAATCAAGCTGACAGCTGGCATTTCTTTACCAGGTCTTTTACATCACTTGAGGAGGCTGCCCTGTGTATTATTTAAAGTTGAAAAGCACAGCCACTGAACACTGTGCCAGTCAGCTAACTGTCAGCTCCTAATAGATACTAACCAGATTTCTCTTTAGTTTGTGAAAGCAACACCATGAAAGGCTTTCAGCCAAGTATTACATTAAGAAAAGAAACAACAGTTGAGAAAATGCAGTAAACCCCAAAGGTGAATGAAGCTTTTGAAAAGAAGAGATTCACTTGGGCACAGGCAGCAGTAACACAAACTCCAGTCTTGTGACAGTGCTCGAGCATCAACAAGCAAAACACAGCAACAGAAGAAACCAACTCGTTCAGCCTCACTGTTTTCCTAGTGACACACTTACATAAGGAATGTACATTCATATAAACACACCAAATGTATAATAAATATTATATAATGTGCCCATTCTCCAGTCAATAGCATCTTCTCAGCGTAAGGACTTTTGTGCTACAATCACAGTGCCTATGGAACATAGGGGGAAAAATAATATTATTCTGGGATCATCCTGTTCTGTAACCATTCTGTTCTGTTATGGGGATATTCTTTCCACAACAGTGGAAAATAAAGTGCTCTGGTACTTCATACATTGTTTTAAAGGTCTGAGATCTTCCACAGTCACCTGCACCAGTAGTTGTTTCTTATTAACTGCTGAATTGCTCGTTTCCATCCTAAATTATGTTACTTCCAACTTTCCTTTCAGAAGGCCAGATATTGCTTTTTTTCCCTGCAAGAACTTCTGAACACCCAAAACAATCTGCTCCTTGACTTCTGCCAAGCATCTGTATGGGCCGTATCTTTCCATTGCTGATGGTTTAATGGATCTGCTAGGAACAATAGAAGGGGCCATTCTTCACCATGTTGTGTGGATCAGGTCCATGTGCAAGACAGGATGGCAGTAACACATAGCTCATGTATCTGAGCAACCCAGTTACCAGCCCACACAAGCAAAACAAATGAGCGCTGGTGATCTCCTAATGAAATAAACATTTTGTTGTTGGTACCACACTAACCTTACTGGGCAAAAAGATCCCTCCCTGCCTGCACTACCATGCATCTTCCAAAGAGATGAGTGAAAAGGACAGAAGGGCTAGGAGTGCTGATGAAGGGAGAGAGCTAGGAAATGATCCAAGACTTTACGAGCCATCCACTTTTTCCGGGTTTGCTGTTAGGGCAGCTTAGCCCAATTCTGCCCTACCTGTAAGCTTTCCTATGGAAAACTTCACGTTGGCTTCCTCATATGCAACATCAGTCCAGCAAGCATCTTCCTGCCAGCTCTGCAAGGGCAGCTAAGGAGTCTTGCTGGAAATCTGGCCCCAGAGAGAAACAGCAGTGGAAAGCAGCCATTTCAGAAGCACATTATTAAGCCATCAGACCAGTAGCTACAGGATCCCCACGGAAAAGTTGATCCAGGCACTTTGTATAATTACTTGAGCCCTCCCAGAGTCATTTATTCCCCTTTGTGGTTGGCAGGGAAAGTCAATATCTTCTCAAGCTGCAAAGTCATAGGGTTTTTTTTTAAGAAGCCCAGTTTGTAGGTGAAGACATTCCTCTTAGCAAAATCCTTGGTTGAGTACACTGCTTAGGACTGTTCCAGGCTTTTCACAGAGCTAATGCTGTGAGCTCAGATGAGCGTGGCATGCAGGCAGGTTTATGCTTTCCATTTCCTTTCCCTACTTATGTTTTAACACTCACATTTTAGATGAAGAAGAATAAAAATAGCTTAATTGTACATATTGCCTACAGTACTGCTGGACTCCACCTGTGGGAAGGAACTGGAGTTTAGATTTTATTAAAGTTGCACATGTTTCCAGGAGGTTGCTAATTATCCTGCGTGTTTTATACAGTATTTCTGGCTCCAGGGTCTCTCTGTACTCTTCTGAAAGAAACCCAACACAAAAATATTTGAGCTAAGATCTGGAATGCGTGACTGAAAACCAGGCACTCACTCCAGGGTTCATCTGACCCCACATATCCTTGTTCTTACCAAGCTTTGGAAATCGCTTTGAGATGTGCTGTTGAGAAAATACTGCCTGGATACCAAAGACCTGTCTTTCCAATTTAATTCTCCTGCTTCCATGCACTTTGAACTCCACTGTTTGTCTGGCATCCCTAGGATTACAGCTGAGTGTAGAGCGGATCTTTTCAAGGCCTTAATGTGTGAAGTAATTCACGTTGGATACAACTTCCATTTTAACTACCAATCACTCACAGTCACACAAAGCAAAGTGTCCTCAGGGATGGGGTGTTCTACATTTTAGGATGGTTAATTTGAGCAGTCTTGTCTTAAAGATGTTTTATGCCTCTAGCTCCAGTTGGTGTATGTTCAGTATCTTAGAAAAAAATAAAAACAAAGCAGTCTCTCATGGACAAGACAAACCACAACATGGCCAGAAAGAAAGCCTATTTATGAAACCATCAGCCTTTACCTCTTCTGACCTAGATGGCTGACCACTCCAAGCACCTCCTCTATAAGCATCTCTCTTGGGCTTCTCAAACAAAGGCAGGCAAATCCCCAGTGGCCATAAATCACCATTATTCAGTGGTATCAGCTGGATTTACTAACATCTGGCCCTGCCGTGGCAAAGGTCTAACAGGAGGAACGTGTCAGTACCACACGCGGGACACAGGGACTCTGCCAGCATACAATATGCATGCTTCCCATCTTCCAACCATGCCCGGGTTTCTCTGCTCTCTTCCGAGAAGATGACTAAAAGAAATCAAAACAAGACATTGCCTCTTCTACCCCCAAACTCACAGTTTGTGAGGTCCCTGGCACCCTCACAGCATTGTTTCTGTGCAGAACCCCTGGCAACTGGTCCTCTTAGAACTTCTAGTGCTTTACAGGTTTAGCACCAGCAAGCTGAGCTTTTTGACAGAAATCATCTAATGTGAGATCCTGTTTATCACAGACCAGAACCATCAGTCCAACTCCAGCAAAAATTCAGTTAGTGCTGTTGAACTACATCAGGACTTCCATGACAGCACCCAGACCTTATCTAAAGACATCAAGAGATGGAGACTTATCACTTACCACTCTATTGTACCACTAGTAATTAGTCAGACTGTTAAAACTATCGGTCTCATTTCTACTATGAGTTGGCTACTGTTTCCACCATTGTTCTGCCTTTCACCACTATAAAAAGTTTATTAGCCAGTACTTTATTCTCCTTATACATCACACTGCCTTTGGAAATTTAAATAGTCAGAATTCACTTTAAAATACTTTTTTCTCCCATCTTTGACTCCTTCTTCCACTTTCTCTAGTTTTCCGTATCCTTGGGAGGAATGGACAGCAGACTAGATAGGGAGTTCCACTTCTCTCTTTCCCCAATTCTGAACTTGGATGTAAAACCATTCTTCCATTTACTCTTTCACAGCCTTTTCAAGCAGCCCTTTTACAAGGGTTGATATCAGGAATGCTTCCTTAGGTGGCTGTAGAGAGCTCTGCTCCTTCCTCAGGAAGGCAGGCACTTTGCAGGATGAATCTCACCTGTAGATAGAGCTGGTGTACTAGAAGATGATGGCTTAGCCCCTGGATGAATAGATGGCCTCACAGTTGGGTGCATTAAACCATTATCTAAGTCCAAGATGTTCACCGTTCCGTGCCTGTTTATTCCACTATTCTGACATCTTACAAACCCACTATTTTTTTCTTTTAAATTAGCAGGGTTTTTTTTCCCTCCTTCTTTGTTGTTACCAACAGATAAGTCTGATAGTACTCAATGCTTATCAGCTCTGCAGCACAGCACTAGAAAGCTGTTTGTCATGTTCTTTCTCAGGGGCTCTTTAGTAGGAGCACTGCCTGGGGCCCCAAAAACATGGCTGGGGGACAGATGCCTGGCTACTGCCCAGGCTGCCTGGCTACTGTCGTGGGGAGTCACATGCAGAAGCCATTTAAAAGCTGCATGATTTAATGGCATTTCAAGGTTTGTATAAATTGAGGTAGTTACTTCTCACATGAAATAAAAACTTCAGTGCATAAAAAGTTTTGCAGAAAGATTTAAGAATTGCTTCAACAGGAAGGAAAAGAGTTCTCTCCTGAAAAAGCCCCTGAAAAACATCAAAAAAGTACATTTCTTACTATTATGCAGTAACTTTCATGAACTCGTAGGTCAGCTTGCCCGAGTGACAGCATTTTCAGAGCTACTGGTCAAACTTACTTCTGCAACAAAGAAAAGACTCAAAACCACCAGGCAGATGATGCTAGGGCTGGAAGGTTGAGAGCACTTGGAGACTGATTATCCAATACAAAAGAAAAGTACATTCCCAAGGCTAGAACTTTCTCAAACAGAACTAGAATGAGAGAAAAAGATAGGAAGATCCCCAGGGAGAGAGATGGGAAGCATCTGTCACAGCTGATACAGAGGAATGGGAACCACTGAAATGAATCTAAGTCTAAGGGAGTTTCAAGCATATGCAACTCCATTTCTGTATGCTGCTGTGTTATAAGCCCTTTTAATTATTCAGTGTCTTTCAGACGTTAGACTTATAAGCTCTAACTGTAACTCAGTTTGAGTTAATGGTGATGATACCATACAAAAGTACTTAAAACCGGAGTACCAAGAGACCAGAGATGCCCTCTGTCAGTAACACTCCAGAGATGAGAATGTTTCCCCAAGCCACTCTGACTAGATTAGAGGAGAGCAAAGTGTAGAACATAAGTCCAGCTAGGAGAAGCTCCCAGCACCTCAGGATCATGGCCATCATCAGCTCTGAAGTAACTCAAGCACACCTCAATGAATAAATCATTAACACCAAATCATTTCTTACAGAGGAGAAACTGAGGCACTGTGAAACAACTGAAACTAGGTAAAAATCAGACATAAGGAACAGGCTGCCCAGAGGGGCTGCAGATGCACCATCCCTGGAGGTGCTCAAGGCCAGGCTGGACGGTGCCCTGGGCAACCTGATCTGGTGGAAGGCAGCCAGCCCACGGCAGGGGGTTGGAGCTTGACAATCTTTGAAGTCTCTTCCAACTTAAGCCATCCTATGATGCTATAAGACAGTAGCAGAATTCAAAGTAGGAGAATGGACTGTGAGATATGGACTCAGAATCACATTCAAATAGCTTAGCTTCAGCTACTTTAAGTCAACCAGCATTTCCACCTCCTTCTTCCTTGTCCAGGAAGCTCTCAAGCAGCACTGGCAGGCTTAAGGTTGGCCAAAGACTTACTCAATCACAGACCTGGGAGCTGAGGGAAGCACCAAGAGGGAGGACTGGTGGGCACATGAATAGATGTAATAATGCTCACGGCTAGGTGGAACACAGAGCAGAAGGAAAAAAAGTCATTTCCCAGCTGCTCCCCAGAGTGCAGACATTACAGAGTACTGGAGACGACTTGAGCACCAGGAAGGCACATTCCATCAATATGGACAGAAAACCTCACTTGAATACAGCAGCCTGACCACACCTTCCAAAGAACTGGTGCTCACAGTGAGGCAGCTTGCCTCCTCCGCATCCACCCTGCACAAGATAAAAGCAGCAACACTTACCCAGGCTGGGACCTATGCTCCAATTCTGCCCATGAGGCACAAGGAATTCCTTCTTCTGACAGCCTTATGAATGGCTGGTTACATTACATTTTCCTCCCCCTCCCCACCCCCCCTTCCCACAGGAGCTGCCATTTGGCACATACAGGTGGCACATACTGGCTGCATGTGCAACTGGGCTCTGTGAACCCCATGTAGGAACGCGTTAGTTTAGAATGACAGAGTTGGACCCCCTATTTTTCAAGTCTTTGACAAGGATTTCAGAGAGCAGGGCAGCCTCCACCCATTGTTTTCATATGCCATATGAAAACATTCATATTTTCCAAAACAGCTTGTGCTTTAGATCCTGTAAAGCTTTTTAAAAAAAAAAAAAGAAAAAGAAAAAGACATTTTTCACCTAAAGCTGGCTGGAAAAGAAATCTATTTACAGAAAGGGCAGCTGCACCTTTCACATATGCACAGCTGAAGATCTTTTATGCAAGATCCCCCCGACCATGTGGAGAGCTGTTAAGATGTCAGATCATGGTTTGTTGCTCTCAGGGAAGCTGCTGCAGCACTCAGTCAGAACAAGTTTACATCTTGGAGGAATTAATTTGTCTGAATAATGTCATCCTGGTTAAACAAAATGTTAGGGAAAATATTGCAGCGTTTTGGTGCATCTCCTTGAACTGATGCCTATATATGGGGATTAGCCAGCGTGAAAGGGATCCTGCTGAGTCAAAATGGATTATAGCAGCATTATTTTATAGAGACAGAAAAAAAGAGCAGGGAGGGAGGAGCTAGGGAAGCCTTGCAAAAATATCAGCTGTTTGACATGTTAAAGCAAACAGCACGGGTATGAAAATGCTACGCACTTACACAGGCACATTAGAGCCAGGGCAGCTGAAAGCAGCAACCAAAAATAGTTTTTTACCCCTTTTTAGCCCTGCAGGCAACACTTCTCAGAAAGCAAGGCAGACCCAGTACTATCCAGGGCATCAGGAGATGGGTTGGCCGAGTTGCCACTGGGTACCAGCACTGCAGATCCCAGTGGTGAAAATGCTCTTTACATGGGGTGGACACCCCAGAGAGCCCCTCAAGGCCTGCCCAGCTGCAAAAGCAGCACAAAAGGACTGAGCAGCAGACTGAGCTCAGAGCCTTGGGGAGCTGGTACAGATGGCAGGGGGAAAAACATGCAGACTTTCAATGAAGTTCCTGAGGTGCCTCCATCTTTCATCACCATGCAATTCACATGACCATTTACACACTGATGGTTCAATGCTGGCTGGGTACGTGGGGTTGGTGGCGAGTCATAAAAGGAGCATGCCCTTGTGTGCCTTATTTTCAGATCTGGAGCTGCTGCGTGCTCTTACAGCATGCCTCAAGGGTTGGCATCCTCTCTCAGGCACAGCTTAATCTTACAACCATAGCATCACTTCTGCCTGTCTCCCTTTGGCCAGCAAATATTTACCTACACAGTGTAGAAGTGCTTGCCCAGGAGACAAGAGATGCTTCCATCAGACATCTGTATTCCTGCAATGTCGGGGGAAGACTGGGAGATGTCTTCCAGATTTCATTCAAAGCTTGCTGTAAATATCCTCTGTTCAGGTCAGCACTCTAAACAAAATGACTGTGAGAAGAGTCTGTTGGTAGGTGAAGACCACCTCCCCACTCTCACTGCATCATTCAAAGGACAGACCCCACCTAACCACATAAGAAATGCTCCAGTGGGGAGAAGGCCAGAGGGAGGTGTCAGTGTAAGCCTTGTCTCTTGTACTTCTTGTAATTGTTCTATTCAGCAGTGCCAGCCTCAGTGACACAGTCCCTGTGTCTGGTCCTCCTGGGGAGTGACAGAACAACTAAGCACGCTGAGTGCCCCATCTTTGGAGATATCCAAGGTCAGGCTGGACGGGGCTCCGAGCACCTGATGGATCTGTAGGTGTCCCTGTTCATTGCAGGGGAGTTGGATGAGATGACTTTTAACGGTCCCTTCCAACTCAAACGATTCTGCGATTCTACAGTGGGTTATGCTAAGAGTTGGAGTTTGCAATGCTAAGTTGAAGAGCACTGTGGTAGCAGTGGAAAAACACTTCTCTATCCTCCACTGTCCAATGCCAGAATATCAAATGCAATGCTAGGCTAGCCAGGGCATACAAACACATGGTTCAAAGGGAAAAATTCAAATGGATTTGAGTCATAGGAGTACAACAACAACAGCAAAATGATTCTCAAAAATACAAGTAGAAGGTATCAGTCATGTTGTAACTTAGAAAGCCAAAACTTCCTCCCAAAGCCAGCAGTGAAACAGAAGGTTTCCATGATTCCAGGGTTCATCTCTGTCTGGAGCTAACACAGACATTTTTTCATTCCAAAATTTTTTAACCCAGTTAACTTCAAGTCTGACGGTAAGTCTCCCTTCTGACCAGCTCCCTAAAGCATACTCACCATTCCTTTCCAGCCCTGCTCTCCCCCACAGGTAGCACTGCAGCCTGTATAGCTGTATCTCTCCAGCACTGCTGCACCCATCATGGTGTCGGACCCACATCCACCTTTTTTGCTGTGTTAGCCCTGTGCTTCTGCAGGCAGAGAGCTGGAGCAGGCTGGGAGCCTGTGGTGGGGATGAGAGCCAGGCATGCCGCTGACCCACATCTTCCAGAGGAGCCTTCCCACCTTGGGGTATATTTTGTGCATGCTGGCTACAGCTAGAGCTGCACTAAGGCCTCTCCCCAGCAGCTGCAGCTCCCCTCCCCCCCCACCTCAAAGAAAAGGCAATTTTGGGGTGGTTTTGCCCTCCAGTTGAAGAGGTTTCAAGGCCGGGTCAGCCACCTCTAGGGAGAATTCCCTAACCACACATATCTCATAAAACGTTCTGGGCGTACCACACCTCTACTTTCTTTTCCTGGCTGTGTCTTCAAAGAAAGTGGTCAGCGCTGCCTTTTGGTGGAGTCAGCCCTGAACGAGGGTGAATTAGAGCATGACTAAACAACTCTGCCACTCGGGAGCTATAGGTGGAAGAAAGCCTACTTTCTAGGTACTCAGATGGGGCTTGCCTTAAATATACCAAGCAAAGGTGACCCCAACACTGAGGTGACTGCAAGAAGGTTGTAGGTGGGGCTGGTTAAAGTACCAGACCTGAAAGTCTCCACCCTTAATCCTAAGAGTTGAACACGTTAGACCAAGCGTGCGTCTTCCAGCCAGATGAAGTTATCTGGGAGGAATTCCATCACCAGCATCAGACCCATTTAATAGAAACCCACTCGTCTCTCCATAACGGACAAAAAATGTGCTCCCTTAAAGAAATAACAACAGTAAAAGACAAAACAGCCCTTCTCAACTCCCTGCATGTAAACAACAACAAAAAACAAGTCAGTTAATGCACTTACAAAAGTAAAACCAGAATAAATGCTCTGCCTCCAACACATAAGGAACATATTATTACCACATTGTCTTCAGTGATTATTCAAGCAATGCACTTAAATGTTCAGGGAGAAGAATGTTTGCTCAAATATTGTTATGTAACATGGGGAAAATGACTAATTCAGCCCTTGATCTTTTTGTATTTTGCTCCAAGAGTCACTAGATCTTCTTCTCTGGTCAAAGTAGCAGCATAGCCGAAATCTGACTCAATTCCCCCAGTGGCTTTTACAGTGGGCTGATCCTATCCTCCCTCAGCAGTTACTCCATACTTACTGAGCAGAACTGATTTCTGAATCAGTCCTTTAGCTCTGCACATTTCCAAAGACAGGTGGAATAGACAGCGCACACTTCTCTCAGCTCCCTGGTGACAGAGGTCAGAGACCATTTACTTCCAGCTCCTCGTGACTTGCATGGAGTCAGGAGCCTTACATGAAAGTCAAGCACTGCCAACTCTGCAAAGCAGACATAAGCATACTTCCCATCTGCTGATTCAGAGTGGGTTTGCTCTCCTGATAGCAGGTAGAAGTTATTGAAGAGCTCTCCTGTGGGTATCCTCATTTCCAGTTCATTTGCATCAATCGTATATACAAAAGACAAACAGACCTGCCTGATCCTACAGATACCTGCTAGAAATTTTCATATTTCTACACCACAGAAGGGAAAGGGAGTGGTTTGAAATGTGTCTGGTAGTTTATAAGCCTTGAAATTAATACCTCTTTCAGGAAAAGCAAACAAACAAAAAAACCTAATACTTTTTTTTTTTTTTTTTTTTTTTGTGGTCCAATCCAACTTGTTTCAGAATGAAACCTGCTCCTCACTGCAGAACAAAGGCGATACTGACCCTGGGGGGGGCTGCAGTTAGGGCTGGTGAAGGTATTTTGACTATAGCTTCAGAAACGTCCCAAACTTCCTAACCCAAACAGAGATTTCCATGGGAAATGTCTTGATTCTGACACAGTTCTGAGAAGCATCCTTTCAGTAGCAGGGAGAAAGAAAACAGCACCTGTTCTCAGGGATTTCTTTTCAAGCTTTTAAGACTCCATCCTTCAAAACTTGTGGTTTTTCTTCCTTTCCTTTCCTTTCTTCTTTTTTTTGGGGGGGGGGAGGGTGAAAGGGGGGAGAAAAAACAGCCATTTCTGGCCAGCTTTAGTTGTAATCCATTTTTCTCTTGCAATTCTGAGCATATGTCCCTAAGTGACTGGAGAGATTTTAACCGCCATGTTCATCAACACTGGCTCTGAAGCCCCATCAAGTGATGCAGACACAGCTCAGGTATCTGCAGTCCTCATCAGACTGGGATTGTGTTTATCCTTTCTACAACCTCGAAATAGGAGCATAATGCTACGCACAAAGAGATGGGCTAGATAAGACAAGATTTTGTATAACTTGGAGTGAAGAGGTTGGAAAAAGTTATTGAAATCAAATGTTTGGGATTCATCCAGCTATTCCCACAGCCAGAATCCTGGCCCTGAAGGCCAACCCTATAAAACATTTTCCCTCTTTTCCTACAGGCTTCCTCACATCAAGGTTCAACGGCACTCATAAGGCTCTGTCATTGTATTAACCTGTACCAATGTGATTCACCCAATTTGCCAGAGGGGCCCTAATCATTACCCACTGAACACCTGTTACAGCACTTTTGTTATTTTTAATTAATAACAATCAAAGTAAAATCATCTCAGTCCTCTGTGAATCTGACTTGAATCTGCGTCCCCTCCGTAGCAGCTATGCCTCCTGTCAGCAAAGGAAACTGCAGGAATCTGCCAGCAGATAGCAAGGTAGAAAGCCCCCAACCGTATCAAAAAAGCTTCAGAAGACAAACCAGGTTCCTTCCCCAGCCACAGAACTAGGGCTCATTTTGCAATTAGGAAAGAGAAGATAAAGGGATGAGTGAATTTCCTGCTGTGATGGGGCATTGCAATAGAGCCCCTATAACTACATCTTGTTCCTAGCAGTACCAATCTACACAGCGCTGGGTTATTATGTAGTGCCTTGGACTGCTTGGAGGTAATAAGCATTCACCGAAAATGGACTGCTATTAGCCACCGGCAAAAGCTGATTATAATAGTGCCAGCACTGGAATATGTTTTCCACCCATTTACAAGAAGAGTAAAATAACAGGAGGAGAAAAAAAAATCACATTTGCCAGTGTTTGGAGCGTAGTGTGCTCTACATACAATTATCGAGAGAATGACAGGAAATTGACCCATTTACTCAGAAAAGTTCCTATCATGTTCTGCACTATTTCATTTCATGCCCATTTGAGAACAAGTCATTTCTCTTCAGGGCAGAAGATAAATTGTCAGCTCGTACACACATCTCTTTTCATTGCCAAGCACAAAAATATCACAAAGAAACATTTCCCTACCCTCTGCTTAATTTTCTTCTTCGTCTTCTTCATCTTCTCTAATAAATGATGCTAACTATAAAAGTCAACGGACTGTAAATAAACTCAGTCCTATTCCTACCTCACCTTATGATTGATTTTTGGACATAATGTATTCCACCCACAAGGTCTCTCGTCTGATTCAACCACTCTTCTCAGTACCAGAGAAAAAAAATCAGATAACAGCCTTGCTGGAATAGCTTTATATAAAAACAGAAACATTTGGCAACTACGGTTTTCTTAACAGCACACTGCAATACATGCTACATTACATTACAGCCCAGTGGACAGGCTTTGTGTTAGAATCCGGAACGTTTGTGCTGCTGCAGGAGGCCTCTGTGCAATGCCTTTTGTGTGTGTTTTGGCAGAGGTGCTGTCAGCATCGTCACGACCAAAGAGACAGCATGAGGTAGTGCTCAGCGCCTCTGGGTATGTGCAACAGATCTAGCACACAGCCATCTTCCCAGCTCTGCCTTTGGACTTAAGCTGTCGTTTGTGCCAACCTCTTCTCTTGCTACGTGCTTGACAGGGAGCAAAAGCAGCAAAGGGGTCACCATAATAGGCAGAAAAACCATATCAAAAGCAGGAATTGGCGACCTGAAGCCAACAAGATCCAGAGGGAGAAAGCAGCCCATGTGGATGACAAGAAAGCAGGACAACATGGAAACATCTACATCCTGGACTCAGCTTTCTACAGAACTGAGAGCTTGCTCTCCCCCTGCCTTCAAGTGACAATGCTCAGTCCTGGATAAATCCAAGGACATAGATGAATACAAAACAAAATGACACCTCGATGGAGGTGCCAGCAGCCCAGGTCTGCAAGCAGAACGCAGGTGTCTCCTGGAGAACTGCTAATGTAAGGATGAGCCTCAGGCACAGAAAAGCCAGCATGGCAGTAATTTTGTACTCCCCAACTCCAGCCATATCCTTCAAACACCCTTCCATTCCTCAGCTGTTTTTCCAGTTTCCTGAGGTTTAAGTTAAAGCAGCCCAACATGCCTTGTGCTCACACAACCCCTCCTGCAGCTGCTGTGCTAGCTAACACACCTCATCTTATTCCCCCCAGCCTCTCCTCTTTTTTTCATGTCCACAGCAAATCCAGTGTTGAACACACTGTTCATTCACTCTACAACTTCATATACAGTGAAATCAATTTCATCACTTGCCACAATTCCTTCACCTGGATATTAGCCCCCCTGTGCTCTTCCATCCTGGTGCATGGTTGCCAGGAGTGAAAGTTACTGACCATTTGGAGCAGGAAATGAGATGGGGAAGGGAGCCCAGACTCAGCGTTACCATCAATAGTTGCAGCACTTCAGTCCTAAACTGAAAGCAGCAAAATTTGTGTTCTGCATAGGTGACAGTCATGGGAAATGCTATTCTGATCACAGTTTTGAATATAACGAAGCTACACAGAATACGAGGTTGGGAAGGAAGGAAGGGTCGTTCTTCGCAAACAAGCAAAATGTTCAAAGTACTAATAATTCACACCCAAACTGCTTTTCTTTCCAAAGACTGCTCCCTGGTTAGGACAAGGAATCAGCAGTACAACAAAAGGAGGAGTTCCCAGGTCAAGAATCATTTGGAAATCACGGCCAAAACTAAATAATTGAGGTCTGCTCTTTGTCCCAGGGAGAAGCTGATTGCTGCAGCTCAGCACAGAATACAGCCTCCTCCGAAACCCAAAGTCTGTGTATGCCTACAGGGAATGTGGAAAAGGAAGGCGGAAAAAGAAAACGTGGCTCTGCCTTTTAGCAAGAGGGCTTTGGCCCTCCCTGGCAGTCAGCACAGACCTTTGGACATGTGAGAGCGCAGCAGAGAGCATTACCTGCTTGGAAGCAGTATGCTGTCCCCTTTGGTGAGGGCAGCCAGATTTGCTCAACCCCCCCAGAAAAATATTGAAAGAATTAAGAGACATTTTTACCTTCCTGTCTTCATCAGCTGAAGAAACAATTTCCTGTGGCTAATTACACATTTTAGCATCAAGTTAGGGATTGTCCTTTAACTGCAATCATCAGCCTCCAGCCCAGGGTAGAGCCCAGCTCTGACTGCAGGGCCTCAGGCACCAACACGGGATGGTGGTCCCTCACTCTCTGCTCTATAATGCAGGCGCAGTTATGGGAACAGGAACCTTGCTGAAATGGGATACAGCACTGAAGGTGCCAGCTGCTGACTCTGCAGCCTCCTGCTATGTGCCAGCATCATCCAGTCCTCAACCCAGTCACACTCCCTGCCTGCTCAAACTCACACGTGAGGCCTCCAGGGCTGCTAGCTACCAGGAAAAGTTGAGCAGTTTCCTTAGGGTCAGACCCAGAGCCCACCAAGCCACATACTGATGGCAGTTTTCCCACTGGTGGGATTTGGCTCATGCTTATCTTGGGTAATTGCTTCCTGCTTACCCACAAGCTGGGTTCATTGGGCTCACTCTTGGTCCTTTAGAAGATAACAAAACTCTTCCTAACATAGAGGGAAAGGCAACAGGGCCTTCCAAACGCATGCCCTACTTCCTCCCATTGCTTCCTATTGACATAAGGGTTGAAGTTCAAGCCAAACCTTGACAGCTGTCACAGCCCTGAAGTCACAGATTCCCATGCAAAGGTCTGAGCTGGGCTGGGTCCCACTCACCATCTGTGCAGGAGCAAACTCCCTTCAACACAAAGAAATTCGCTTCCCAGTTCCCTGTCACAATTTAGACATCAATACCTACCTCTCAACACACACAGGGGAAAAAAAGAAAAAAAAAAAGGGGAAGAAAGGTAATGAACATCTTCCTCTGCCAACCACTGCATGCAGACACACGCAGAAATATTTTGGAAAATTTGAAGAATCTGTAGATGGAGGGGTTAGTGCCAGATTTTAAAAATTATTAAACATTATGTACAAAGAAAACATAATTAGCTCCTACGGGATGTAAAAAAAAAAACAAAAACAAGCCCATGAATGAAGGGAAAATGGATAACCACTCCTGGGTTTGCCACTTGTGAATTATTTAATAATCACTCCCCAGCAGATGGAATACATTTATCCACCCCATTGGAGCACATTTTGCAATTTATTTACACTGCTTTAAAATATGATTATTTATTTAAAAAATAAACAAGGTATCCATGAGGGAAAAGGGAAGTAAATACAAGCTAAAAAATGCTTTATTTTTAAAGATTTTTTTCAGTTTGTTTTAGGGAATTTCCACAAAAATTCACCCGAATCCTCCTTACTCATCTTACTCTCTCAAAATTGAAAAATGTTAATGTAGCCAGTCTAGACTGCCTACAAGATGGCTATTTTATGCAATAGGGTCTGTGCCTCTTACCCTGTCATTAGCCGTGAAGTGTTGGGCACCAAAGTTTGATCCAGCTCCCACCAAGTAACCAAAGCACATTCAAATCAACAGCGGTGCAAGCAGGTCGATGTCTTAGACTACTCTGATTTACAGGATCAGGTCCTTTGTCTAACCTAGAGTGATTCCACACCTGTGACCCACCAAACAGCACTTTATCTTGCCATTTAATTAGCTACTGATTCGAAAAAGCAAAGGGTGCTATTTAGCAAAAATTGAAAATGCAAAAGCTATCATTTAGTGCTGTATAAGTGCATGAGCATACTGACTGCTTCTGAAATTAAAATAGCAATTGTGAGCAAAAGGCCTTAGACACCCAGCAGCAAAATGTGCCACTGATAACTGCTGAGTGATTTGGACAAACCTGAGAGCAAGTTCACAAGAGAAAGGCAGACCTGTTCCAGGCAGATAGCAAATCATTTCAGACTGAATTCAGACTTTGGATTCAATCTGTGCAAGTCTGTGCATACATACTGGTATATATTAGCTTTGGAACGGTGCACAGAAACTCTACTACCCAACTGGGCACAAATGGGTCAGGGGACAGAAGTCATCTGGGAGAAGAGAGGTCAAGAGACTGCAAAATCGATCCCCCGCCCCTAAATTGAAGGAATTGAAGGGAGGGAGGGGAGAGAACGAAAGAAAGAAAAGAGAAAGAGGAGAACTGTTGCTATTGGTGAAACGTTTTCAAAGTTATTTGTTCAAGAATCTTCAGTCTCTGTTGGAACACTTTGAAGGGAACACTTTCAGAAGTGACTGAAGAACAAGATGATTTAGCTGCCAGGAGTTCAAGTCTCATTGTCAAGAATGAGTTGGCAGACCAAGAAGAATCTAGTTCTTCAGTCACTTATGTGCTTTTGAAATATGTTTCTCTGGGTCCCAAAGATAACTGCTTTTCTCATATCTTGTTTCCCCTTCTCCAGACCAAGAAAATCTGCAACTAATTTGGATCAAAATACACACTTTTGAAAAGATAAAATCATAGAAAGATAGAGATCTGACAGACTAAAACCCGATGGCAGACAGGGATGTCAGTGCTTTGCCAGCTGACTAGTTCACAAGAACGGCTGTTCTCCTTAAAGTAAGCTGGTTCAGTTAATGCTATTCATTTCTACGTTGAACTACCAGGATATCAGTCGAAGAGCTGTGATTGGGAAGAGCACACTGATGTGCTCTCCATGCTAAGAAAGGGCTCAGACATGAACACATCCTCTCTCGAACTTGGGCCTCTACATTTTCCAACAAGAAAGCCACACTGACCTCTAAAACTTCAACATTCTGGAATAGCAGAAGCGAATTTGCGGCACGTTATTTCTGGAAAGACAGCAATAAAATGTTAAACATTTCTTCCATCACAACAATCTAACACTGGATTACGGACACGAGTCGAGATGCGCGCTTCTCAGTCTCTGTCGGGATGCAGATGCTGCAGGCAAGGGAGTGCAATGCTTCTCTGCCCCCTCCTGAGAATGCCAAATGGAAGCGTCAGGCGCTTCATGTGGAGTTATGCACTCATTTATTTTAAAGACAGAAAGGATTAAATACATCTACATAAAGGAAAGAAAAAGTGTTTAAACAACAATAAAAGAAGATTTAGTGGTATTAATAAAGAACTCCCTTAAACCAGCATGTCACCATTAAAGTAATTAATAGGGCATGCAAGACACTTCAACAGAAAGTGAGCAGCGCTCAGATTAGAGCCTTTAAAGTTTTCACATGACCTCAAAACAGAGTATGGCATTTCTGTGCAAAAGTACCCTCTAAAACAGAGATGGGGGCATTCAAGTCCATAAAAAAAGAGATTTTAAAATTTAACCGATATGGTTCAAGTCTAAAATGCAAAGGTTAAGGGAATATTAGAAGGGCAATAATTCTATCTGATTAAACTTTTATCTGAAGTGACAATAAAATGTTCAGAATGAATTAAGGATTTTATTAACAGATGCAGTGGCTCTATAAAAGAGTTTGAAATCCAAGCGGCGGCGAAGAGAGGTTTTATGCCTCCTTTTTTTTTTTGGGGTCTGGATGGAGGTAATATTACCATAAAACTTTAATCTTATTGCCATGCCACAGTGAAAGTAAACCTGTCAGAGGTAATAGAGCGAATCTGGACTGCTTTCTCTTCCTTCTCTATTCTGTACGGGCCTCTTCCCAGCACGTAAGTAAGAGTACATCCATTCTACGCATGGCTTTGCTACTACAGGCAATAGGCACGTAGACAGGTGATGCGCAGTGATTCATCCGGACTGCTCAGGCTGCAGTAGTCCCAGGGTGGTAAGTACAGGTAAGTTATATGGACCGTTCCAAAAGAGCACTGAGCAAAAATTGGTGCTAGGCCACCAGGGACTCCTTCAGCATGCTTCAGCCTTTCCAAAATGGAATTAACTCTTTCAGGACTACCTCAAGGACTGGCACTATTAGCACGTCTGTGTAATAAAATGATCGCACCGATTTCTGAGCCCTTGAACAAATGCATTTCACTACATCAGAGTGATTAAGTTTAAGCCAGCCATAAATCTGTGGAGCAGGATAAAACACAAGCTTTCTGTGAAAATCATTACTGAAAGCAAGTCATGTATTACTTAGAGCAGACCTCAGCCCCATCAATGTGCTTTAGGCTCAGCACTATCTGCCAGCCATAATTTAGGCCATCACTAATTTTTCCCCTGCCTTCCTGCCGTTAAATTCTGGCAACTGGGTTGCCTTGGTGATGGCTGCAGTGTCTGTGGTAGGCGTGCTGCAAAACGCCGCACAACATTTTGCTTCTCTGGGAAACCCTGAGCTTTTTGCACATTGGCAGGAATGCAGGATGGCCACCTGGGCTGCGGTGGCTCTTCTGCCACCTCTGCACCCATCAGTGTGCACAACATGGTGCTCAACCTGCCCTCTCTCACACCACAGCCTGCTGGTGAAGACTGAAGGCTCAACCTCTGTTTTGTTTCCTGCAAAGCCCCATCACATGCTGCAGCACTACAGACTGCTGAGGAGTGAGGCCAGAGGGCATCTTCAGGGCTGCCCACAGAACTGTTAAGATTACAGAAGACCTCCAAGATCATCTAGTCCAACTGTCCACCTATCACCAACATCGCCCACTAACCCATGTCCCTAAGTACTACATCTACCCTTTCCTTAGACACCCCGTGGGATGGTGACTCCTCCACCTCCCTGGGCAGCCTGTGCCAATACCTCACCACTCTTTCTGAGAAGAATTTTTCTTCCTAATATCCAAGCGGAACTTCCCCTGTGGGTGTGCACCCTTCTTTTACTTTACCCACGAGGAAACAAAAAAAGTAGCTCCTAAGAGGAGCAACTGACTGCAAACTGCCAGGGAGATTGGGATGTCAAACAAATATTTTTCTTTTCACAACAGAACATAAATATTTGGCAGCACATTTAATTTAAAAAGTCTAAAAGTTACTCAAATAGAGCGAGAAACATTGCTGTGATGTTCACTTGCTTCCTAAAATATGACCAGTCACAGATGGCTTGCTGTAGGAAATATTAAATAATTTTTTAAAAGTGTTGTCTGGCTTTAACACAGATTGCATTTACACAGATACCTCTGTTGGTGGAACGCCAAAATGGTGTATTGGTTCAAACATGTCCTTAAACAAAAAGCTACATTGTCAAGAGCTAATGGAATATCCATCCTTAAAATCTCAATTCCTGATAACATCTGAAAGTTAATTTACATTTCAACACTGTTTTTAAACTCGCTGTGTATTTCCCTTAACAAGCGAGGGAAAGTATCCAGGTTTGGTTGGCTTTGGGCACCACAACCATTATTTGTTTAGATTTTTGGAGTAGTTTGAAAATACCTATATAAAGAGCATTAGGTAACACTAGAATCGTGGAACAACACAAGGCCCAGCCAGCAGCCTTAGGGAGTCCAACAGCATGGATGTAAAGACGATGAGCCACAGTTGAACTATCAAATGTTAGCAGCCAGCTTCAGCCAAGACAATAAAACCAAAACAAAGCAACACAAAGATCTTTTCCAGTCCCCAGCGTCTGCAGCCGCTTGTTCCTGGGGTGCCTGAAGAAGCCTCTCGAATCTCTGTTTTATACTTGATTGCTGCTCTAAAATCACACACGTTACAAAAGTTTTTGTACAGAACATTTCACAAAACTCAATTGTTGATGACTGTGAAAGTCTTCAGAGAGACAGGCACGTCGCATGGCATTTGCCACTGGTTCCATGTCTGCACTTCTTGCACTGCCTCAGAGCTGTTGGTAAGCCTGCCCGGAGGGTCACAGATTGCTGTGAGAAACTCATGCAGTGCTCTTATGTCGCGCATTTGCCAGGAAAAAGCAGGGGCAATGCCGTGCACATCTCGGCACACACTGCAAACCAGCCAGATGCCTGCCTGCTCCCTGCAGCACAACGCCATCGCTGCCTCGACACAGCAGATGGTCCCCAAATGATGGGTGCAGGCACACGGACTGCAGGTCTCATGGCCTACATTAACCAACGCCATGCAAGCTGCCAGTGCAAAACTGCCGCTTGTCCCCAGCAAATGCAACAGCTAAGCAGTACCAGAGTCAAGCTATAATCTGCTCCTCTTCTGCCCAAAATACCCCAGTGGATGATTTACCTTTTCTGTCAATATTGCTCTTGGCCCACGGCTTTATGATCAGCACAGTTGTGAGAGAAAACACTTGCAATTTGCTTTTACCCTCCACGAGCACCCAACGCTCACGATACTCTTAGAATCAATAAACTTTTTCTCTTGTCATCATTCACGCTTGTTGTGCTTTCCCTAAATTGGCACAATTTTGTTTTTCTAACCAGAAATCTACCAAGCCCATTGGGGTTTGTGTGTGTGCGATGGCAAGTAAAACAGTTTCCTCTCCTGCAAATAAACACTGCACGCAGGCAAACTGATGTCCTGGAGTGAAGAAACAGAGGCAGGACGCTAGAGGGAGGATCGCCTCACAGACTGAGCTTCTGCCAGAGCAAATTCCTCAGAGTGTGGCTTCACCAAGGAGACGGGGCTGAAGTGGCGAGCTGCAAACGCCCGCTCGCCTCCCTGGCAGCTGGGCTTGCAAATTGCTGTCTGGACCAAAGTAAGAAGGCAGGACAAGGCTTTCTGTTCTCTGAAAGGCTTCTATGGGTAAATCATACCTGCTAAATCCACACACACCCAGGGACAGATTCAGCTTTATTGCTGGCGGCTGTCACAGCCTGGCTGCAAGGCTAGGGCTTTACCAGCAGCTCTGCAAGCATAACACCAGTGGTGCAAAACAACCAAAAGATTTTGCTTACTGTGTTAACTCGGTACTTTCTTAGATGAGTTCTGTCTTATGTCTGGACACTATAGCATTTTGACACAACTACATTGACCAGGTCAGAGCAAACTCAATAATACGTGGATCTGATGGCAATGCACACTTATATTGCAGGACCTCTTCCAAACAAATCACCATCTTTCCAAAACAACTGCCTTCAGCAGTTTAAAGCAATAACTAACTATGCAGGGCTGTAAGCAAGTGGTAAAACTCATGGAAGAGAGCTGTCATGGTACCTCCCACCCTCCTTGTTTCCCAAGAGACCCCACTCAGTTTCCAGCTGCTTGCTCCCATTCATTTAACAGCAACAGTCACATCCCCTGACTGCAGGATGGTTTGAGAAGGGGAAGAAAAGAAAGGTAACATCTTCTCTCGAAGATCTCTGCAAGCTGAACTGCAACTAGGCTGGACATTGGGACATGGGAGGCCCATGCTGCACACTGCAGGCTGTGTCTGTGGTCCTGAACAAGTTGCTTGAGCTCAGAAGCAGAGGCCAGGAAAGACCACTGGATCTGTCCTTACCCATAAAAAGCTCAATTAATTAGTTCTTAACCATTCTTTACAGATGTCTGCACCATCTGTCCTTGAAGGTGCCTCAGCAACAGAGATCCATGCCTTATCTTAAACAGCATTAATGTTCCTTGCAGACAGTTCTTTACTTGCAACAAGTGGGCAACGCTGCCACTCTCTCCACCCACCTGCTGCTGTTTACCAGGAAGGTATTTTTGAAATGAGACTGTTTTGCCTGTTGTTCACTGGCTTATCATAAGGATAGTTTATTAGAGTGGGATATCTAGATGCTATTCAGGTAGCAAAAAGGGTGAAAGCAGCAATAGCGTTGAGGAGGCAACAAACTACAACCAAAAGAAAAGCAGAGATGAATGCTATAAGCACTAGACATAGCTTGCTTTATAATATCCATCTATGCTTAACTGCAAATGAGGAAGATTTTCCCATTACTACAAGGATGCTCATGCGTGAGTCTTTTTTATTGTCTTATAAGCTGCTTCTGTTAGCTCTAAAAGGCATACACAAGCATTAGATACTTCTAAAGGCAAATCTCAACACAACTCGAAGTCATTGCTAAATCACGTCACTGTTCCCTCCACTATAGTATAATCCATAAGCATATGTATAGCCAGGAGCCATAAAACTACTATGGTCCTACAGAGAGTCTATTTTTGTCCTAAGAATATGTAAGTAGTAGAATTCACCCTGTGAGGTGAGAAATTCACTGAGTGGCAGCAGCCAGTCCTTCACAGTGTCATCTCATTTCAGTCATACCAACAACTCTCTTCACTAAGTTTCCCACTGTACACTTTTTCTAGATTGCAGATGTCAAATAAATGTTTATATAATCGAATATGAAAAATGTCCATAATTACAGAAACTTGAGGCAGAGACAGGAAGACAACTGAAGTTTCTGGAGCTGCCAGCATACACAGGAGAAAAGACCCGGATTCCACCAAACCACCACAGAATACTTAAGCAAACCCAAGTGTAGAAGAGGAATCTTCACCTGATATAGACATGTTCTTGCAGATATCACACACCTCTCCATAGTCTATAGCCCATCCATCACCAGCACAACTGTGACCAGCCAAGAGATCTCTGACCTAGTGAATCAGCCCTAGTGAATCAGTAAGATCAGGTCAATCTTACAACACACCTCTATGTGCTGTCCAGCACCGTGGTAACTTTCAGAAACATCTCCCAGCTAATGCTGTTATCATCAAGTTGTTTTACCCTGCAACCCAAAGCCAGTCTTCCTCTTAAGCAACACTTCACTCAATTCTCTGGAAAGTCAATTACACCAAGGTGGGGCCTCATCCTCCCATTACCTGTTTCAATCAGTTGCCTTTATTAACTGAACAACATGATGGCAAACAGTGACCATAGGCTGAAAATAGGGTATACAGCACCCTTAAACCCATGAGGTGATTCAGACTGGTTAGCCAAGCAGATCCTGCTGCGCTAAGAATAATTTTATTGTCTTTATGTCATCCTCTGCAGACAGGTGTCTGATCCAGCTCAGAGAACCTGCTGCCAAGGTGAGACCGGTGCAATTCTTGATAGGGCTGATGCTTCGGTATCTTCTAAGAGACCCCTAGAGCTTCCCCTCAGTTCATAGACTTCTTGCCCTGCCCTTGTTAGACAGTGAGATGAATTGGCCCTACCTTCTTTGATATGACCCTCAGTTTCCAGAGAGTTGCTACACAGTATACCTCATCATCTCATGGTATGCTTTCTCCCCTTCATAATTTTGTTTTAGAAAGGAGATTACTGAAAAAGCCTGTCTATTCCCTCTGAAAGAAACCTTTTCCTTCTGTGCAGTGACAAAACAAGAGGCACGACCCAATCCCTGTAACAGCTTTCAGGCCACTGAGAAGAAAAAAAAAGATAAAAAAATGCATGCTTCACAGGTCAGCTAAGTTCAGCATCTACCCCAGTTTTGATAGAAGTTGCTTCACTGACATTCTGTCACACAGATTTTTGTATCTCCCAGACTTGGACTCTTAGAAGCTCCAAGGACAGTTTCTGTAATAGCACCCCGTTCTCCTCTATTTTACGCTCTAGTTGCAAAAGACCATTTACCACTCAAAGTAGCAGCACCAAGCTTATGCCTACCTAACCTCCCCCAGCTTCCATTTGTTTTTTGCTTTGTTTTGTTTTTAAATACATCCATTTACTAATAGTAAGAGCTGTTAAAGTCTTCTGGATTTGTTTTCAGTTTTATAACACTGACCAGTCACCCAGGAGCTTTTCCAAAGAAAAAGGACAGACACTATAGCAGGACCTGCTCTGATAGGACAAGGAGAAACGGTTCCAAACTACAAGAAGGGACATTTAGACTGGATGTAAAGAAGCTTTGTTTCCTCAGTAAAGGTAGTGCAGCAATGGCACAGGTTGCCCAAGGAGGTGGTAGGTGCCCCATTCCTGGAGACACCCAAGGTTAGATTGTATGCAGCTCTGAGCACCTGATGGAACCGTGGATGTTGGATCAGATGGCCTTTAAGGGTCCTCTCCAACTCAACTGATTTTATGATTCTAAGAAATTACCAGTTGGGTCTATACTAACAAAATCATCATGTCTAATAACCAATAGGATCAAAATGTGCCTGTAAGCAAACCAACACTCTGGGCCAGCCTTGTGCCTGCAATGCCCACAGACCTCCTCCACGGAGGGTACAAAATCCAGGGCAGCAGCCCACTGCTGCCAAGCTGCATCCCAGTTCCAGCAGCCGAGACGAAATGCTTTTAGATCCACAGGTCACAGGTTCAGCTTCCCTGCTGCTGATGACTCACGCAGGAACGCAGCACTAAAACTAGCAACACCAGCTCTTTTCCAGGAGGAGACTGAAGAAGAGCATTGATCTCAATGAAATATTTCGAGGGCAGAAAAATTCCACCACGTAAAGAGTGCATGACTTCTTTTTAGTTTATTTTATATTTTTGTTCCAGTTGTCATTTTGAATTCAAACTCTTTGGAAAGCAGGCATAATAGTCTTAATGATCCCATTGAGCAGTTTAAATTCAAATTGTGGAGCACTCGCAATACCATGCTGGCAGCACTTTCCATAAATTACTCTCAAATTCAATACGTTGCTTGACAAAAACAAGAATAAAAGGCTTTTTACTTTAAAAAGAAGAAAACTTGTATCATGGAAAAAAATCTTTAAATTATAGTTTGTCTTTTCTGGTCCAATTTAAATTGTTACATGGTTGCTAAATTAGTGCTATAATCTCAGCTTACAAATTGCAGAAATATTTTTAAAAATAGATATGATTTTACTGCAGGGATCAACCTCTCTTCAAATCACACGCACAGAAGGTACCTGCTTTGGCACAGCCACACTCGTGTGCACACTGGGTGAGGTTTACAGCACCAGATGTGCACTAAAGCCAGTAGCAGTATTTACCAAAGATTTCCACGAGCACAAATTGATTTAACACTGAAATTGCCCAATGATCAGCAAATTTAAGCTTTTCCAGCATGCTCCGTGGTTCCACTGGCTCTAGATGTCCTATTTCCTGAAATATCAGCATTTCATAGAATCATGAAAGTTGGAAAAGACCACTAAGATCATCTAAGCCCAACTCCAACCCACCCCCACTGACCACGTCCCTCAGTGCCACATCTCCACGGTTCTTGAACACCTTCAGGAACAGTGACTCCACCTCTCTGGGCAGTCTGTGCCAGTGCCCAACTGCTCTTTTGGAGAAGTTTCCCCTAATATCCACTCTTCTACTGAACTACACTTCTGATAGGCCAGAAAGCTGAAGTTAATATTTTCAAGGTTTCTGCCTCTTATTACTTCTTTTGTGTGCAAAAATACACAACTAGTGAAAGGAGTGGAGTGCTACAATCTTGTGTTTAAAGCTGGGGAACAGCAGTGGTCAGGGTGCTCAGTCATGCAAAATTCTGGCCCTTTCAAGCACTCCCACCATTTCACTGCCATGGAAAGATGAACCTCATACAGTGATCTCCGGGGCTGGTGTAAGGTTATACTCTCAGTATCTCTCACTGTGCCACAGAAACGGTGGATCTCCTTCCCTGGGTTTCCAAATGAAATTGCAGAGCACACCCTCTGTCTTCTCCTGCTTTAGGCAGACAGGCATGAGTCACGGTTTCTCCCTTCTTCAATCGCTCCTCATTTTCAGCCCACAACTTCTCTGAACTCCTTTTCATCTGACCACGGCTATTTCTGCTTCCTCATCTCCTTCACACTGTGACACTTCCCTCAGGTCCAGCAGTGGGTTGCATTGACTCAGACATGGCAGAAGAAATAAGTCACCAAGAACATCTGCCAGATCTTGCTGCTTTCTGTGCTAAGTGCAGGTGCTCAGCACCTCTCAGCCTTCAATCTCATAGAGTTTATCTCCCACTGTCAAACACCGAACCGCCAGGAAAGGGGAGAAAGAACAGAAGGAAATTTCCATGTCCTGGAGAAAGTCAGCAGGACATCAGAGAACACCCCATTCACAAAACAGCAGCATCACCCTTGCCAAACTGGTGTGTCTGGTTAACCTTGTGTTCAGTCCTTATGATAACACTGTATTTGGAAAGTGGACAGCTGGCATTGCTCTAACATTGTGCTCTTC
This sequence comes from Lagopus leucura, assembly GCF_019238085.1. Lineage (NCBI taxonomy): Eukaryota > Metazoa > Chordata > Aves > Galliformes > Phasianidae > Lagopus > Lagopus leucura. The sequence continues at coordinate 1,461,147 of NW_024962274.1, read as the reverse complement.
AATCTTTTATAACAACAGTTCCACTGATGTTACTCTTAACCTTTTCTCTACACTGAACCCAGTGCTAAAATCTCTTCAGCTTTTTAGAGGAAGCAAACCAAATGTGTTTTCTTTTTTTGGTCAGTAATTTGTCCTGTAAGGGAGGGGAAAAATACACTGATAACACATTACAGACACTGTATTCATCACATGTACAGCAGTGAGCTGGTTACAATGGAAACCCCATTGTGATATTTCAGATGTTGCTTGACTGTCGTAATGACTAGGAGACATCTGCTTCCTATTAACACTTTATTTTTTTTACAGTTGCTTTTAGTTGAGCAGGAGCAGAAGTGTTTTAATGGAGAAGACTGGTACTCTTTTAGAAATAATATTAATAATGAAAGAATCCTTGGATGTAGAGCAAAACCAGCAAACACACTGGCAGCACATCTCACAGCATTCATAAGGAAATGATAGTGACCAGCCTTTGGGTAGGGGAAATTTTTTTATGAAAGAAATGAACTCTGGTATTGAAATTCCAGTCAGTAAACATCTTCAGACAGGTGACTGACTTCCTTTGATATTAATCCACAGACTTCTGCAGAATTTCTTCTTTAATGGATCACTAATGACATCAGAAACAAAAGCAAGAAACAACACTTCTGCAGGCTATTTAAGCCTGGTATTGACTAAATACTAATTAAACACAGCTCTTCACAGTAATCTTAATTATGTCTTCACTCCACCACATCTAAGGAGAGTCATGTAACAAACTAAGAAGATTAGCCAATTCTAATTGTTGAAAAAAAGTGTATTTTTATTTTTGCATTGTTTTTCAATGTGCGTATGGCTATGAGTCACACAAGGGAATTATTAAAAACAAGAATTCATGAATTTATACATCAAGACCAGGCAAATTAATTGGAGCTGACTTCCCTTAATATTAACGCAGCAGCTTGGCCTAGCGGTCTGCACAACGGGTCAAAAGTTTTGAACATGTGGAGGTAGAGATGAGAGGTAGAAATTGGTCTGAATTAGGCAGACCAGTAAATAAGCATCATCAATTAACTCAGATGTATACCAGTACAGAATCCTGTTTCCAGAGCAGGCCACAGCCACTGGCTCACTGCACTGTCTCAAGGCAGTCATGCGTTTCCTATGTTCCATGGGGATTCAGGCCCACAAGAACCTGAGTCTGGGATCTTCAACCCCATTATTTTATTCAGAACTCTACATTTCCAGGTTATTTTCTGAGAGTGAGATTTGAGAAAACTCAAAAAACCGAATTAGAGGCAAAATCCTTAAACGCAAGTTACATTCTGGGCAGGTGATTAATTCTAACTGGCTTCAGTATGACAGCATCACACATCTGAAAACAACAGCATTCAGACCATGCCCCAGCAATTTAAGGGCCTCACGTCCATTTGCAAGTGCAACCTGCAAACTCAGTCTGGGCCCTCAGTGCACTCAGGCACTCACCATCCCACTGAAGCCAACACAGACACTGTTTCATCGAAAAATCCACCAGACAGAGCTCCAACACAGATTTCTTTGAGCCTAAGTAGGCAGGGCCCAAACCCTTCACAAATCTGACCTTCAGCAGAGCAAAGCACCAAGCTGTCTGAGGGGTAACAAGACAGTCACCCAACACTTGCTTCTTCCAGGAGTAATAGTCTGGTGTTTGCTTGGGTTAGTTATTCTTGTTCCACCAGATTGCCAGATTCCTCCTTTCCTTTCCCCACTCACAGTACTAGCTGTCAAGCTACACATATGTAGCAACTTATCAGTAGGGCCACCCTTTCCCCTACATGTGCAGCAGCAGATGGATTCAGAAGTGTTTTGGGTGAAGTCCATAACCTTTTTTTTTTTCTTTGTGGATTGCATTGGTAAGCATTTAAAGGCCTCCTCTGATTATATAAGAGAAAGCTATTAAACGTTTACTCATTGCTCTGTACTCAGAGCTGCAAAGCCGTATCGTGGAACATACAAACACAGATGCAACCAGGCAATTATCATTCCTTTATCCCCTAAATAGATAGAAGATAAATTTGAAAGAAAATGAGGAACAGAATCCTTCTTCCTTTTTTTTTTTTTTTTTTTTTATCCTTTTATCTCCCAATGTAGGAAGTTTACTGAATCCTTGCCAACAATTCACTCAGGCTAATGAAGTGTATAAGTAATGGGATTAAATAATCTTAAACCATTACTACAGTGGCTAATGCAGATGTTTTCCCAAACTAACGCAGATGAGTAGTGAAGAATGCCTGCTTGATTTGAAAAAGAGGAAAAGCATCAATCAGCAAGCAGATGAAGTCAATTCCATCCTGAAGTGAGTGAGATGCTTAACTTGTTGTATGAAGATGCTCCCCTCGCATTATGAACACACCTTCCTGAAATCTGCAGTGCTTTGCACATGGGCACCAGCTTCCTAAGATATCAGAATTTTTATCATACAGTCATTATAGTGCTAACAAAAAAAAGAAAAAAGAAAAAAAGAGAAAATAATGTTTAAGGGGTATATTTTTCAATCAAAAAATCATTTAGGTTTTAAAAGTCAATTACCATGACTCACTTATCACTGCTACAAAAAGACAAATTCTGCCCCTTTTTATATTCAGTATTTCAGCAATAATCCCACTGAAAAGCCTTCACCGAAATAGAATGAAACAGTTAGATAGCAGTAGCATTTTCAGAAATATCTATTCTTTCTTTAATTATCAGCATACCAGAAATTTCTGCTTTCAAAAATAAGGTCTAATTATGGAAGGGCCTCAAGTCCATTTCATGCCCCCAAAAACAAACAAACGAAACTCCACCATCTGGGTAAATAAAAGATGCTATGCAGCATACTGGTGGTACATCGGCTTTCACAAAATCTTGCAGGAAAATACATAGAGGAAGAACATGCATGCTATAGTTACCAACTTTAAACTAGATTTCAGTTTAAAATAAGCTTCATTTAACAGTGGGCAAGAAAATCAATAGTTTATAAAAAGGACTCTAACTCCAAGGTTTAAAGGAAGATCCATCAATGTGTTAAGAATGTTCTGGAACTTTTCTTATTCGAGATTATAATGTTTTCCCAACATACTGTATGTTAAGGTCACAGCAAGGTAAGGCCTCAGGCACACTATGTGATGTTTCTTTAATTTACAACGGTACAACAGGTTTTAACTGTCTCTTATGGGAGCCTCTTAAAAGGTGCAGCCTCTTAAAAGGTGCAGTTAATTGTTTGATTTAGGAGCTCGTTGGAGGCATAAAGTGAAATTTTAGGATAAGGTAAGCTTCAAAAGATACTCAATCCAACTGCTGTTAAATCAGTGGAAAGACTTCCATTAGCTTCATTAAGAAACACAGAAGTTGCTATTTCAGAAGTTGAAGTGCCACCTTTTTTCATCTTCTCATCTTATTTTCATCTTCTACATTTTAGTGGGCACCAACATTTCTAAGGGTTTTGATAACAGATTTCTGAACACAAAAAACCTTATCAGAATAACACCTTCCCTTAAAAATCACTGCATTGCCTGCTCCTTTCAGAGCTCAAATCATCACCAAAAGCACCTATTTCTCTTGCTTTGGCCACTTCATTTAACAGCTTGGACAGAACAGAAAATGAAGTTAACAAAAGAAGCTGAAGTGATCTGAATGCCTCTGAAGACCATGGAAAACTAGTGCCCATCAGCTTACCATGAGATTGCCTGGTTTTGGCTATAAGGCAACAGTTCAACAGTGAAGAAAACAAATTTTTGTGATGTCTGCATGTAAAAAACGAGCGGACAAAAACCCCGCAAGTACTTACAATATAGCAGGGTTCACAGTAGGCTTTCTTCTCTACTGCGTAGAAAGGCTGCCCCCTCAGCTTGTTCTTGCACATCATGCAGGTGAAGCACTCCACGTGGAAGACCTGGTCCATGGCTGTGCAGCCAGTGCCTTCCCCAACAACATTCTCCCCACAGCGAGCACAGCGGCCTGTCACCAGAAGGAAGGAACATGGGTCAGTGCAAGCTCCCATCTTTCGTTGGGGAGAAAGTACTCCTGTATGCTTCCATCGCACAGTAGGCAGCAGGAACACGGCAGCTCAGCCAGCACAGGGGCAACTGATGCCATCGCTGGCAATGATCCAGCACATTGAAACACACTCTAGTGCTACCCCTCATGGAATGATCTAGAGAAGCTTGAAACCGGCCCCCAAAACTACACTGAAATCATTACTGCTGGTGCCTCAGGCTGGCAACCATCATAAGGAGCCTAAATCTCCCAGATGCAAAGCATTCACTTACCATCTAACATAACTATATAGTCACTTGCAGCTACTCAGCTAGATGGCATGAACCTGTGCTGAAAGCCTTGCCTCCACATGAAAGGATTTTGTGGTAGGATGCCTCATCAAGCTGCCTGGTGGCAGCACAATTTTTATCATTTAAAGAGTTCTTTTTGCTTGCTCAGCTCAAACCAATTGTCTCAATAGAGCCAATTATACTGGCAAAAGGATTTCACTTTTTATGCTTTTACCAGTATAGCAGTATCAATCCTTACGCTCTTGTTAATGTGCTGGTGCTGAGCTAGTTTGTATTTTAAACAACAAGTAGTAGCCAGTCTTAGTGATGACAAAAAGTGTAATACCATCTTTTATGTGGAAAAGTGACTTTTTTGTGTTTGAAGATTAATATTGACTAAGATGCTATCCATTCAAAGACTAAAGCCATTTCTCAAAAACTGATGTGCAAATACTTGATTCTTATCGTAATTCAAGAAAAGCATATCAGAAGCTACTAACAAGGGTAAAGGCAAGTCCTAAGAACTCCAGTTGTTTCTGAGAAAGGTCCCTAGTGCAACATGCAAACAAAAACACAACAGAAGAAACCTGCAGGAGCACACATAGGAGGCTTGCTGCCTTGTTTACCTTGCTGCTGAAAACATTATGTAGCAGAGCCTCCAGCCATGGGACCCTGCATCCCTCCTCAGTGGGTGGGGTAGAGGGGATGATGAAAAGCAAGAAGGAGGGAAGGAAGACCAGAGCTCATCTGAGAGCAGGCAGACAGAATTACTCATAAAAACACACACGAGTAATATGTACCTAGTAATGATTAAGTAATCCAGCAATGATACAATGCTCTTTCACACTACAGCCTGTGCTTACTGACTATTCCAAACAAATACTGCAAAACTTCCTAAAAGGTCTTGCACCAGTCCTATTGTTCCAACCACAGGGCTTCTGAACAGTGGGACATCTTCCAGCACACGTCCTCACACCTTCTTCCCTGCCTGCCCCAGCCTTCAGCAGGCTATACCCAGGGAACAACATATGAGCTTCTTTCCTACGTGGCAAGATCCTATACATACCTTGTCTGAGCAATGTGGAGAGAGCTACCAGGCAAATGAAGACAAGCCTGGAACCTCCTCCAAATAGGAATTAATAGATGTTGTTTTTAAGCTTTAATTTATTTAGCATTTGTTATTAGTGTTTTGACAGTGTTGTGCTTTAATCACTCCACTGTAATGCTTCTTGTGAGGGCTCCTCTTTTACAAGCGGAGAAGGAATGCAGGCTTCCCAGCATGGTGATGAGGCTACAGAGCATGGGGGAAGAATGGAAAAAAACACGAGAACTAGGAAAAATAAAAATAAAAATAAAAATCCCACTGGAGAGAACCATCGGAGCAGTACTTCTCTGGGAAAGAGGCAGAAGAAACAGGAGTTGCATGTACAACAGAGCACTGCTCGGTCCTCTGCGTGGACAAGACCAAGTCGCTCCAGGGCCTTCTCCAAACTGCTCGTGTAGCGGGGCTGTAATATGAACAGACGTCTGGGGAGCAGTTAATATCTCCATATATAAAACATGAAATTGAAAGCTATTAGTGTATTACTTTACACAGTGTTTTTCCAGCGGGAATATTCCGCTGAAGAATTTATTTTCCCTGGTGTGCCATTCTGTGATCATCCGGTATTATTTTTATGAGGCATTTGGACACAGAATAATGCAGTGTCTATGCAAACACTTCTCAGCTTTCTTTGTTAACATCTGAGCAGAACATGTGGGAATCTTTTCTTCCCTCCTCCTCACATTCATAATTTAGCCACTCTCACATACTTCAATGTTTACGTCCCCCTCGACCAAGGCGCTCTCTGCAGAAGCTGTCTATACGTAGATCATACTTCTGGCTGCACTTCTCGCATCAGGAAATCATGGTCTGTTTCTTCCCTAGCTTAGGCATGTACTCCTGTAATCCCTGGCAAACCGCTCAGCACCTTTGCACCTCTGTCCTCCCTTTGAGTGAAGGGCATAAAGACATCTTCTCTGCCTCAGAAAGGTGCCCTGAGGCTACATTCCTGCACACCTCTCAGGCATTCCCCAACTTCACTGCTGGTGGCCAGGTACAAACCAAAGAGCAGCACAACACACATCTCAGCCAACTTCTCCCCTTGAAGTTGGTATTTCCTTAGGCTTTCCTTCCTCTTTCTGGGTTTTTCCACAGAAGATTCCCATTCAGGCAGCGACAGACTTAACCCATCTACATTTATGAGAAGTCCAGCTTCTGCTGTTATGTACACGGACAGAAATGCTACTGTAAACCCTCACACAGGAAAGCTTAAAGAAAGCTTCCTTTTTCATAAGTTTATATGCAAATTGTAGTGCTGTGGCCTGGAGCAAACAATGTTTTTCATGAGACATGGCCACTCCAATGAGAATCAAAACACAAACTCTGTGCCTAGCAACACCACCAACTGACTCACTCGCCCGAAGGATGAGAACAAGTAAACCAAAATATTCAAATCTGGGAGCTTACAGTTGGGCTTCTGGATCCATGCAAAGGCACACGCGTGAATACATAACTGATGGTTTGCAGCAGTGCAGCTGTTAAAGACAGCAACTTCTGCAGACTTTGGTGCAACCTGTGAACTCAAAAGTCTTCTATAAAGCCAGGTTGCTTCTCCCGACTCCCATGTCTTACTCAAGTTTGGCTGAAAATGGCTATTAGTTTCAAGAGTTGTTGGTGAGGGAGGAACTGACAAACAAGATAGGCACATGCACACAGGCAGTGTGATTGCACAAGCCTCATTTCCTTAGAAAACCAGAAAAACCCCACCAGAAACAATGCATCTATCATTATGTCTGATAAAAACAAAACAAAGGTCTGCTTTTCCTGTGTGCCAGTTACCAACGGCAAAGGTATTTGTGGTTGGATTCACCACAATTAAGTGCCCACACATGTTTCCCATTTTAATATTTTCACACTGGATGAAATAACCCAGCCTGTTATGTGCAGAATACCCATGAGTGGATACAGAACAAGTTGCACTGCTTATTGAGAAAGAGGTAGCAAAGGCAAAGCTTGCAAGACTCAAGAACAAACAGATTGCATAAAAAAAGATTACACAAATAATCTAAAAGAAAAATAGCAGGCAGCGTATTACAGTAGAAACACAGAACAACGTGACCCATTTGCTTCCCACAGAGACAAATAGCACTTAAAAGGCACCTTAAAGACAAAGGACAAAATTAGTACTAAACTGCATGAAGATGAGACTATGTCATTTCAGCATTCTTCTTTGGCCCCTTCAGGCCTTTTCAGGTCCTGGTTCAAGATAATTTCGGCAAAACTAAAGGTGATGCATTGGCAGCATGCCTGGGAGACTGGAGTCCTCCCGTGTTGCATGAAAGAGCTTCATAACCTTGGCTGTGACCTTCCTTCATCACAGCCTTGCTGCCACATGTTGGTTTTACCTTGGGGGGACAGTTAGAGGTGCCCACAGAGGCTTCCCTGCTGAAACCACTGGAAATGCCATCATTACTCAGTGGGTCACAGGGAAAACTTCAGTAGCTGAAAGGGAACATCAGCTCCTACACTGCATTCAGAAACCTCATTTACTGTCCTCTGAAGCATAAGCAATACAGCAAATTCAAATTGAGGGGGGAAATTTACATGATGCCATGTTCTAACTTCTTGTTATTTTATTTCTATTATTATTGTTATTATTATTTTTGCTTATACTGTCACTCTGATGCTCTGATTGTGGAAAAGCCTGGTCAGCAAGGAAAATTGTGGTCTCAGCACTCTAAATGTTTTACTGTTGACAAGTAAGCTGCAGACAGCCCAGCCAAGGAAAAGGTTAAGGAAGAATTTGAAAGAGGATCTGGAGGGAGTTTTGAGAGAAGTTTAATGGGATGCTTCTGAGGAAAGGACAAAGACAGCACAAAAAGGAAACATAAGTGCTTGAAGATTGAACATAGATACCTGCAGACGGAAAGGATGAGCTGATATGTCACTGGAGAATAAGAGAGGAAAAACAGAGGGAATAGGTCACTACAGGCCACGCAAGTAAAGACAAGAAGCTTCTGTGTGATCTGATGCAGAAATGAAACCAGAGGGATAATTAAAGAGGCAGGGACAATCTGGCCTAAGTGACAAGCCAGAGAGTGATCTCTGCAGCTGCATTCCAGTTGAGCATGACCAGAGAGAAATTGCATTTTTAGAAAAGAATACTGCAGAGATTCAAGGTCACTAGAGCCTGGATGCAGGTTTTATCTACAAAGACGAATACAAGAGGCCCTAATCTGAGCTCTTATTCAGCAAGATTCATAAGATTTGGCCGGAGTCTGGGTGTGACCTGAAGATGAAGAATTAGGTACAGGGTGTCCCAACTTATCTTGGACATGAGTCACTTCTAAATGTCAGATTAAGAATGTGAGCCAATCAGACAAACACCACTAAGGATAGATGATGGAGTAGGTACATGCCATACTAATGCTTATGGCATAATATTCTGATAGCAAGCACACTGGAGCCCAGTACAGAGGCAATGTAATGCATGCAGCTAGCTTGGAATGGTTCTGTTTGGACATCCAAGGACTGCATTAACCTTTTTTAGGCTACAGCATTACATGTCTGTCATACCCATTTAGACACTAAGCTGTTGGGAGTATAACCATCCCTTGCTATGTGATTTACACTGCCTAACACAGATAATTCATGCAGTAACAAGAGAGTGAAGAGAGCAGAGAGAAAATGTGCAAGCCTTCTCTCTACAAAGGTTTAAATTCATGAATTCAAAGCATGCATTCAATATAGACAGGAGATTGGAGATAATTTTCTGATAAAAGCATCGATGTAGGAAGGTTTTGCATTTACTGAGATGTGGGGGAAAATGTTGACATCTCAAAAACTTCTGCATGATGGAAAAAACTTCTTCCCACCTAACTTTACTGTGGGAATATAGCACAAGGTCATATCCTCACTGCCTATCAATTACACAATTTCCCTTGATCAGCTAAGTGTATTCCCTGGTTCTCACTTCAGTCCTGATACAATATGCAAGAAGGAACTGAAGAAATATTGCATTCTGCTTTTACAAAAGCGTACTAAGAACATTTTTAAAATATGTAAATACATTGGACAAAATATCTCACTAAAAGTTCCCCTGGCAGCCTCAAGACACCCAGTATTTCCGCTGTGTTATTTTTCTAATCATCTCTGTTTAGAGTTTGCCAGTGAATGCATTTTAGAGATTCATGACACATTCTGCTTTTGGACAGCTTTGAATCAGCTGGCAGTAAATGTGGAAAAATCATTACTCCTAATGAAGAAATATTGATGACAAAACAGCATTTCGAGGACAACGTTGACCATAAGTCAACAATGTAACACGATTTTCCCCTCTCTCCCTCCTCTTTCCTAGTGACTTTTATCCAAGGGTTTTCAAGAATTTCCCAAGCACATGGGATTCCTCAGGGTACCTAGGCCAGACAGCACAATTATTCCATTTTAAAGGGATACAGGAGCAGAGGTTAATCCATCAGGCTAACAGTTTAACAGCAGACCTTAGCTGCCAGTATACCTTAACTGGATTAAGTCTCAATGGCAGAGATCCTGCAACTCATAAGCACTCAACATGTTCCTTGATTTGTCCAAAGGGAACAAAATAGGAATCTCTGATCCACAAGAGAGTGTTTATTCCATTCCTGTGGAGCATGGGAAGTATGTATCTAATCGTGATTGTATTTAGCAAAGATGCCTTGGTTGTATCTGTCCTACAGGTACTCCGATATTTTGGCACCCAGGACCTTGCAATATTAGGATGAAGACAAGCTTTGATATTTTTTGTGCATTTTGTAGGAAATTGTGATAGTCTTCTCAGCTTATCTTTGCCTTCCTCACCTGTCCTTTTTTTTTGTTGTTGCTTTTGAACTCAGACTTCTTACTGATCAGGAAGCCCTTGGCAATGGTTTGTTGTGCCAGGATCCCAGTTCGAAGTTTCCCCATTTGTCAGTAGCAGGCTGTATGCATCAGTTGTCTTACACAGCCTTTGGACATGAGACAGATTAATCTTAATTCCCTCTTCTTCAGCAGACGTCAGAAACACAATCTTTCACAGTAAACAGAACTTTATGCTACAGCGTCTGCCTGTAACACTTCATAAATTAAATCCAAGGCCGTGATTTAATTACCGTGTCCCGGTTATTCTGCTTTAACTGTGTTGCACAGTTGTACAGGTCCCTGCAGTGACCTCCTTGTCATTTGCTCTCTGCTTGGCCAGTAGTAGCTGCACTCTCCTGTTGTTTGCATCCCTTTCCTTCAACGACAATACAACTTCGTATTCTCACTTCGCTTGGCTGCAAAGGTGACACATTCTCTGTATGCCCCAGAGGTCTCATTCTACTCCACACAGCAAAAGCACTGCAACTGCGTCAGCTCACACTACTAACACTTCACTGTGCCATTCTGAATGCTTCTTCATGCTGCTCACCACAAGGCTATTATCAGAGCCAGTCACTAGCCCTAATGATGAATCCCTTCCAACATCCCATGAAGGTAGAAGACTTTTAGGACACCCAACATGCAGATGGGAAAGTGAGGCCCACAGAAGTTATGTTACTTGTTGAGGGTCACAAAAATTTTGTTACAGAGCCAGGAACTGAAACCACATCTTCTCAATCCCAGTCTAGTTTCTTTAACCACAAGATGATCTCTAAAAGGCCTGGCAGTGAGACAGGCTTACAGCACAAGAACTCCTGCAATTCAGAGGGAGCTCCCAGCACCAGCCCTGCTGGACAATCCTGCCTGGGATGTGGTCAATGGGCAGGCCGTGCAATCACTGTCAGCAGAGTGACTGAGCAATAGTGAACAAGCACAAGGAAGCTTGTGTCTCTCCCACTTCCTCCATGCAGCACCCCCACGGTGATGGTCCCTATCCCTTATCCATCTGCATCACTCTCTCCTCATCTCCCTGAGACACCAGAGACAATTTCACCTGCTTCTGATATAAAACAGATTACAGCAAATGCTTGCCAATATGGTAGAAGTTCCTTCCTAAATTGTCACAGCTGCAGTGCCTCACTGCCACAAAACAAAGGTTCAGATAGGAGTACTCCTGATTTTCCCACAAATCAACAAAGCCTCCAGTTGAACAGGATCTTGAGAGGTCATGGAAACTGTCTTATTGCCTCAAAGGCAGGATCAACTTTCTCTACAACATTCTTGACAAGTACTTGTTTAATGCGTTCCTAAGAACTTCCAGCAGTGGAGATTAAGCAAAGAACTTCTGTGAGCATATGACCTTACTACTAGCAAGTCTGTCTTTCCACTGAACCAAAATGTCCTTCACAGTAACGTAAGCCAACGCTTTCTTACTCTACTCGCAATGGACACGCAGGACATGTGTTGGCTTGGTTTGGTCCAACCAGTTTTACAGGAAACTTTTGATGTATGGATCTGCACGAACCATTAAAAGATGCTGACTTCTTCTCCAACCCTGGGAGGGACCTTTTCCATGCTCTTCAGTGAAGGTAAACATGGACCTGACAGTGTGCCCAGCTCACTAGTGAGGGACCAGGGGCCCAACTCGAGCGATCTGCAGTGAGTGTCCCAGCCCAGTGGGGGTCAGTGATGCTCTACCATATTTAAGGTCCTAGATATCTTTTTTTTTTTTCTTTTTTTTTTTTTAAAGCACGTTCTGCTTTAAAAAAAAATAAATAAGAAATTGTTATTTCTTACATTGTGACAACTTTTTGGCACATAGTTTACCATTTGCAGAGGGATTGAAATAGAGCTTCAGTAACATCTGGAGACAAAAGAAAGAGGAGGAAAAAAAGAGTGCAAGACAGGAAACATCCCTCCCTTTGCTGATCGATCAAGGAAATGCAAGGCAGCGAGTAAAATGTAGTGTATTTCCTTTATAAATGTTTCTTTTAATGCTGATGAAAGTTACCAGATGACAGAGACTACAGTTGTGTATCCACTCAACAGCCCCACAAGCAAGTTCTTTGCAGAGGTTTGCCAGGCACTGGATGTTGTCTCTGGAAGCCACAGCAGCACCAGCTGGCTCCAGGGCATCCAGGACGGCAAGAGGGTGACATGTCCCATGCTGCCTCCTGTGCACTCCTTGCTACCTGCTTGTCTTCTGGGTTTAGCAGTAGGCATAGGAATCACAAAGAAAAGGAGTTTTAAGTTGCAAACTGTATGGAAAGAAGCACTCCACAAATACTTTTTAAAATGAAAAAGATATTTCTGTTCAGGGGTAAGTTTCAAAGCACTGATTTCCACCAAAAAAAAAAACCTGCCAATAAACACGTAACTAAATAAGGAGTGCAATCAGTTCATTTGGTAAAAAGATATTAAAAAAAAAATTCAACTTTCAGAGAAATCCCCCACCTCTCTGTGCCCACCACTCTTCTCCTTCAGGGGAAACTAATTGCATATAGGAAGTTAAAAAAGGAAGAGATGTAAAAAAAATTGCTTCTCATTTCCCTCCTTACTTTATTTCCAAAATAAAAATGGGGCAAAATCTTTTAAAGCTGTGAAAAATCGGGGTTTTCCACACTTTCAAAAGCTGAGAAAGCTCTTCTGTATTTTACTTCTACAGGAAAATGAGAGATTTTAAAACAAAGATGACTCTTCTTCTGGAACACATTGCTAACATTGAAATATATATATATAATTATTTTTTTTTTTTTAATGATACTTTACCCAACATGGTAGCCAAAGAACAGTCTCAATAGCCCTTCACTAAAGTCTAGGTGACCTGTAAGTGTGTCAGCCAGTTCCTAGCAAGGCTGGCATGAAACCTCTATACAGCTTACCCCAAAGCTGATAGTGCAGGGTTTCATTCCTCCTGGGAAGGACCTTAGCAAGGGAAACTGTCACTGGTAGAGCTGTGGATTAGGCAGATTTTGGCAGTTTTGGTGATTCTAATAGCAGCCACTGAGCCAGGTCCCTTATTACTCACACCTGCAAACCCGCAGGACCAAATATATGGCAGCATGGAAGCTGTGCAACCACACCTGTCTGCAGCTCCCATGGCAAAAAGATGGCGAGAGGGGATGACAGAAATCCCTCTTCCTCCACCCTCATCTTGTGATTATGGACAAAGGGATTTCCTGGACAACCCTCTGGCCCACTCTGTAATTCTGTACCAGATTTCGGGGTCCTCTTTTGGAAAAAACACCTTGCAATCATAGGGAGTGGCAGTGGCAGGAAACCCTAGGCTGTCTGGTCCCCTCACAGATGTCTCTCTGAGCATGCCACCCCAGCCTGCTTGCTCTCTGACGTGCTGGTAGAGCAGCAGAGGGTATTTTCAGGGGCTGCTGCACTCAACCCTGTATGTGAGCACTGACTGCAGAACTGAGCAGATCTGGAGGACAGATGAACTGATCCCCTTCTCAGATGCTTCATGTTCGTTTTCACGCTTTGTGCTCCTTCTGCAGCCCACTCTTCCAGGTGTGGAGGACCAATGACCAGCAGCCTGTGGGATCACGCCACTGCTCAGCACAAGCCTGTCTTGAATCCTCCTTAGCAATTGCCTTTGTAAGAGCTGAACTGAGGGTGCAGGTGACGCCCACACTGATACGGGTAGCAGCCTTTTTGTCTAGGTCAAAAATTAGAAGCAGTCTACAGCAGCCCAAGGACGGGTTGAGGACCTGTGGTGTTAGGTGCAGGACAAAGAGCAAACAATGTCTCATTTCCCAAGGACTTTCACCTCCAACTGTTTCCACGTTGCGCAAGGGCACTTCAAACCTCTTCTGTCCCCCGGCTCAGCCAGCCCATTTCATAAGCTCCAGACGGGCGCCATCAGTACATTCACTAGACTCCAGCACAGCCAAAAATCACATCCGCTGCTGGGCCCGAATGACTCAACTCACTCTTCCATAGCCTGGCTCTGCTCCAGATGGTGTTCGGCAGCTTGTCTGCCTTGCTGCATTGCCGCGAGGGTGGTGGCACGAAGTGATTTTTACCAAAGACTCTGTTCAGCAGAGAAGGTGAAAACGCCTGAGTAATGGCAAAGTTTTGAGTCAGAGATGTTTCCTGTGCCAATGACTCTGGCCTACCAACCTGGCACACCTTATGCATGCCTGCCTGGGGAAAAACATCTGACAAAAAAAACAAGAAACAGGGAGGGAACTTGTCTTCCCTTTGCCAAAAGTGAAAAGAAGAAGAAAAAAAAAAAAAAAAAGAGGAAAGGCTGGATCTCATAAATAGTGAGTCTTGACCAAATGGTAGCTCTCATATTCCCAACAGCTTTGAGGCTTGAGGTTTTCAAAGGTGTCTGACTACATTGGAAGAAGACGTCCCACCAAATTTCAGCTGGCACCTCATTTATTTAAAGTCTTTTGATTATCCTGCTTTCACAATCCGGCACCAGCCCAAAGCTTCCTTGTTGTTTTGAAACATGCGCTGTCTGCATGTCGACAGCAGTCTCGTTGTAAATCATATCCATCAGGCACTGGAAACCGCCTCACCTGTACGTCAACCAGCTGCCCCCTGTGCTCAATTCCATCGGTCCAAATTTCTCAGCAGCTGAAACCAACAAACTCTGTTTTTTCTCATTAAACCAAGCTACTGGACAGAGGTTTCCTTCTTTGCCCAAAAATCTGGGACCTTTCCAACCAGGTGCAAGGTCCAATATTTGTTTACTCTCTTGGACGAGTAACAGGAGCTTTATAAGCTGGGATGCAGAGGCACTCCCATTCTGGTGGGAATGTGCAGCACTGGTTTCTACTCAGGATGATCAGACACGTCATATCCCTAAAATATAACATTGCTACTGAGAGCAAAAGTCCTTTGAAAATACTGTGTGATGTCAGTGACACCATATTATTTCTACTCACGTAATAACGCAATGCTTGCAATCCTGCTCATCCTCTGGTCACAGGATCTGTTTTTGCTGGCTGAGGCAAATGGGAAGTAACACTGACAACTTGTCCAACTCTTTCTGAAATGTCTGCTCTATAGCACATGATGCATATCTGCAGTCCATGATAGAGCAGTTTGATTATTCACACCTGATTGTTGCATTCTCCAAGCCTGATCAAAAAGGAGACAGAACTTTTCTTTCCTGGCCTTCAGTCTCACCAAATTAGTGCAAAGTATGGGATACATATTTATAAAAACTATTATTTTATTTAAAGAAAGTATGTGCAAACCCCATCTGCATAATTGCACGTGTCACTCTCACACATCCCACAGATTTTGATTCATAATTAGAACGGCTTCAAAAATAATAAGAATTTAAAAAAAAAACAAAAAACAAATCAAAACAAACCCTTAATTCTGAGCTCTTTAGTGTCCCTAAGGCTGCTCTGTTTGAGATAATGCTTTGGAGTCTAGCACTCACTGACTACCAGTAGGATACATAAGGAAGGTGGGTTAGGATCTGAGTTTATTGTGATCCTGAGAAGGCTAAATAAAATCAATGCTCAGTGAGCTATACAGGTTGTCCTGACATTCAGCCTCCACAAGGACAACATCTGATGTTGATCAGTATCTATGAAGATGAGTTCAAAACATTACTCTTATCACATTTCTAAGATGGAAGGTTCTTCTAAATTGGCTACTGCATTAAAGGTGCCAATACTTGTCTCCTGAATTATTCACACAATTCTTGACCCAGGAATTCTGCACTGATGGAAACTGAAACCCCAAAAGCTTTTGCTCTTTGTGACAGGGCCGAACCAATGCGAAAGGATTGATCTGATATCCAGAGGTCATGGTGAGTCCTGCCAGTCCAATGTCCTTGAGCGGGCATTAGAAAAGACTAACATCAGCAGGGGTTGCAAGCATTTGCCAAAAACTCTGCATTTACAACCCTTATGAATATCCTGAACCAGTCACATCAACTGCTATGTGGAGAAAGCTTGCAAATCATTGTGCTCTGAAATTTCAGGGTGCTCCTAACTGGTTTCTTATCAAATGAGTTCACTCTGAAGATGGTAACTAACTTTAGCCCTCATTAAGCACATAGGTATGACAGCAAGGAAAACTTACAGATTTGTTTACTTGTGATAACAGAATCATTTGAAAACCACTAGACTTACAAATTTAGATCTGAGGTATGTATAGAGACACCCATTTCTGTTTAGCTCAAGACAGATTTTAACTGATGTCAACTTAGACAACTTCAGGCCGTTCTGAATGTATCTGACCAATCCCAGAAAACCAATGCTGGTTTAAATGAGTTGGTTTCCATCTGCAGCAAAAATGATACGATTTTGTTATGTTGACAAAGTCAGATGTGATGGGTATACTGGGGAAGCAATTATTCATACCCTGACGCAGAAAACCGTGTGGGAGACTTTCACCCCAGTTAAAGGTTAGTTTGCAGAAGCCAGCAGCCAAAACAGAGAATTGCAGCAACATTAGGTGAGACCCAATGCAAATGCAAAATGCTTAAGTCTCCAAACATTTTGGAAATATCCCTCATCGTTTTGCACGGCTCTGAGTGTGCCCTTTGCAGCCCCTAAACACGACAATGTAAATTAACATATATAATGCAGCTCCTGGGAAGTCTCCAACCCATACTCTAGATCAGATGGCAGTAGAAGTGTTTGAGTTAAGCTTCAGATACATATTTGAACATTAGAACATCTGGAAAAAGTCTGAATTTAACAATCCCAGTGCTCATCACTTTCTTGCTGCTTCAGAAGAACTCCAAACCAATCCCAGTATAACTAGGAAGAGATAGGCTGGCATTTTGGAGGCCACAGAATAAAGACCTACCAAATATCTTTTCCTGCAATACAGTAAAAGCTTTTTCCAGGGAAGAGCTGTGTCTGAGGTTCTAAGGGTCACTGTGGAACATTCCTAGCTAAGGGGGTGACAAAACACTTGCCCAGGGGAAAAAAAAATGACTCTCTCACTTTATAGCATTATTTCTGCTGCATATTGTTTTGCTCTCTCCTGTCCCCAGAGCCACTGCACACACTGATCTCCTGAGAGCTCAGGCTATATTTAATCAACCAGAACTCTATCCAAACTGATGCCAGTTTGATCATCTTCTAGTCAACACACATCTACTAAGATATGACCCACCGTGTGTCATGATTAGACCATGCTCCAAAATATGGTCCTGTAAAACCTCACTCGTTCTCAACAGCTGCAATTTCCTGGGCCAGAAGAGCTCTCACAATCAGACATTTGCTGGATGCTCACCATTCCTGATAGCTGCTAGGACTTTGGCCATTTACATGAGGTACAGATCACTCCTACCAAATGAAATTATTTGTTCTGCTAAGGGCAATAGGTGAGACTGTCTGAACACCCTGCAACTCTGCAAAACATAAGGAAGCCAAGGTTGGCACACCTAGGACAGTTTAGTTACAGATCCTCACCCAAACGCCTGCTACAGTCAGAACAGGCTTTCTAAGAAGTATTGTTTTGTTTGAAAGACCTAGCCACACTTAGAGCAATGGGCCTCATGAACATCACATTACCAGGGCTGGCTCAGGACACAAATCTGTGACCACAGGAGAGCAATGTCCCTCCGCTCCAAGCTTCATAGAAGCCTCTTTTCCGACCCTCTTGAAACCGGTATATGTGTTTCTCCCTGCATGAGCAAAGTGCAGTTTTATTCTCCCATCAGCATAGAGACTGAAAGTTTATGTGACCAGCTTTCCCTAGGAGCTGGCTGTATGACTGACGCAGCCCTTCTGGCACTCTTCAGCTACCCTTCCAAAGGAGGGATGCCACAGAGGTAGCAATGCACCAGCCGTGCACATCTGCAGTGCACATGCTCCACTTTCTTCATTTTCTCAATTATGCCTGTGAAAAAATGGAAAATAATTCTGACCATAAGCAACCTCCCTGCTTTGCTCACATCCTCTCCTGTCCTGCATGGAAATCAAGAACACACAGTCTAAGAGGTTTTGGCTGTTTCAGCATCAGTAGTGGCCATTTAGGAATTACAAAAGCAATGTGCACTGAAGTCTTTGTTTTGGCATTCTATCTTCAGTAGAAGCCACTGTTTTGACATATACATCCACATGATAGAATGTTTTAAAGTGAGTTTCACTCACTTCCATACCCACTCTTATTGCAGCCATACCCTCCCTACTCCCGGCCCTCTCTCCACACCTCCCTCTCTTCTTCATACACACAACTCAGACTTGCCAGCGTTGGAAGTATTCACACTTCATGAGATTGTACAGGCACCAAAAGCAGGATCTGTTGATGTGAGATGTTGGGATGGTGAATGGGAAAGGAGGGAATGCCATTAGAATTCATGGTCCATGCAGCAACCTGCCCTATACACACATGCTTATCTATACATGTATTTTAGGATTCCCACATAATTTCAGCCATGGGACAGAAATGAAAACCAGCTGCCTGGCTTATGGGGATGACCATGAGGGTACACAACCAGAATTAGCTCCACACTGGCAGTGACGATCACTGGGACCTTCAGTCCAAGAGAGCTGACTGCACGTGACAGTGCTCTGCAGAGCACTAATGACCTATACTGGCATCCTTTCCAAATGTCTCCCTCTACGAAAGCTTAGCCAGACACAATTCCTTAGCTCACGTGATGACATACAATCCCTGAGTTAAAAAGAGGTGGAAATTCAGTATTGTCTTGCCCTAATCATTCATCGAAACAAGAGAAAACTCAAGGTAAATACTGTTTAGCTTCCTACAGATTTTTTGGATGCCCGTAGATGAATTCACCTGGCTTCCAGAGCAAGCAGAAAACGAGGAAATAGTGGCATTTTAAAACCTGTTCATTTTTTTTTCAGAGTATAATTTTAAATGACAAAAAAGACTCCAACTCCCAACAAAAACTTTCCCCACTCCCTCCCCACCCCCATAAAAAAAGGCTGTGCATCATCTGTTCAGTTTGCTCCAACAGTGCAGACAGAAATCAGAACGTACGCTCAGAAGATAGTAAGTTATTAACCTCTCAAGATACCGTCTGAAACCAGAATTTGTTGAGTAAATTGCATATTAAAGCTGAATACTGCTGCTAACTGAATACAGCCTGATTCACAGCTCTGAACAAATAGCTACGCATGGCTGGGATGGTAACTTGGAAGGACTTGGAGAGAAAATAATTTACATCCCAAGTCCAGCTGTCTGTCTTCAGCTATGGAGAGTGTCTTACACTTTGGACAATGGGTCTCTAAAATCTCTAAATCTCCACACCTCTAAAATTTCCACACCTCTAAAATTTCCACAAATGTGTGCTATTGCCATTGTGTTTTACTGAACCACAGTGCTCAATGGGGAGATTAATTTTAAAACCCATACACTAAACCACACTGACTCCTCCTTATTCTGGTGCAGTGATGATACTTTTTAAGGAGTTAAGCTCCCATTTTTAGCTTATACTACCAGACGCAGCTCTTTCTATATCTCTGATAACAAGAAAACAAGAAAAATCAATGCAAGTGAGCAAGTTAATAAAACAAAGCTGGTGATGAGGTATCAGATATGGTCACCTGACTCCCATTTACACTGACAGCAATCGACTCCCATTGAAGTTTTCCATTTCCCTCAATAGCCCTGGCACAACTGGGCCATGGGACAGGCACGGTGCTTAGCTGCGCTGACAAAAACTGTGCTGGCACAGTCCAAGCAGGTGACATCTGACGGCAAGTTTCACAAGTCAAAATGGGTTTACTCTTGGCTGCTGGTAGCATCCCAAATGTCTGGCAGGGCTGGCTGCTCGTGATTTGCTGTCAGTTTGGGATGACAGTCTCCTGACTTTTGAGCAGACTGTGACCTTGGGCTGCAGCCAGAGACACAAAAACGGTGTTCATGTCCAAGATGACACGCTGAACATTGAGGTGCATTTGCAGACATGAAAACAGGGGAGCCCACTAAAAGCAGCAGGACAGTTTGACTACTTTTGATTCTTTTTGTTCTTTCAACACTCTCCTACCTCTTTGCACACTGAGAAACACTCTGTATTGATTATGCTGACATTGACAGCAGAGCTGGAATTTTTTTCTTTTTTTTTTTTTTCTTTTCACATCTGAGATGAGAAAGTGGGTTATGATTCATCTCACACAATCTGAGTCAAAGCGATTCCTTAAAAAATAAAGAAAAAGAAAAAAACCAAACAGTTTTGATGCATTTCCATCAGAAGAGAACAGGCTGGAGAAGAACATTCGGCAGAGAGAGCCGAATGAGAGAGCCCCGTTTAATTCCTTTTCACCACTTTTCACTCTCAGATAAAATCTGGCCTTCCCCCCACAATTACATTTCAAGTGACACTCAAAATGCCCCCAAAAACTTACTGGCAGGAGACAAACCACCATATCAAAAATGACAGCATGAGACAAATGCCATCAGAAGGAGAAATAATAAATGGCACACCATGCTCTCACCCACCCCCATGGAATGCTGGTTGCTAGACTGGAAAGTAACGGATTACTATGGCGAGTTATCAATTTTCATAATAGCCATAAATAATCTAAATGCTAAAGTCCAACAGCATTAGTGGGTACATTATATTAACAACAGTTAAGATTACCAAGTGTGATCCTGGAGTGCTTTCCTTCCCCCTTCTTATTTTCACAGCTATGTTATTAGCCCTGGAAAATAGGGCTTGTGATCTAAATGCTGGGAAGAGCCTTCAGAGCAGTTGTGATTTCTTATCAGACGAGGCTCACAATCCCATTTGGTTGATTTTCACATAAAATAAGAATGAGGCCATGGCTGTGGGTAAGGCACGGGACTTGAAGGAATTCTAGGCTCAATTCCCACTTTGCTACTGATTCTCTGCATGATGCTGGGTGAGTCATCTAAACTCTGCTAGTCAGCCCCTTATTTGTAAATTAAGGACAATAATAATTTCCCGGTCTTGCTGTATTTTCAGTTTGGAAGCTCAGAGGGATGCACACTGTTTCCTACTTGATGTTGAATTTGTACATAGTGCACTGTGACTGCAGCCTCGCTAGCAGGCCTTAGATGTTACTTCAGTACAAATAAGCCAGAAAGTAACATGGAAGCAATAGCAAATTTGCCACAATAGCTTCAAACAATAGGTGAGCTGTTTTCAGTTGTAAAAAAAGCAGAAAAAAAGTTCATTTATTATCATTTAGGTCATGTGCATAACTATTTTCATGTTGGTGGGACAAAGATTTGACCGGGGCTGTGTGGCTACAAGTGTGGTTTCTAATCCCAGCTCCAAAACTAGCTGCCTGACTAACTGAGAAATTCAGCCCTACACTATGATAAAAAAAAAAAGGAAGAATGTTATGCCTTAAAACACTCTGAAGCATTATCTGAAGTGAAAATTATTTCTAGGAAACTAAGTCCACGAAAACGTTCTCACGCTTTGTCAGACACACAGATACGCAACTCCTCTTAAAATACCTGGGAGTGAGCATTTAGTGCTTATGAAATCCAGGATGGAAAATATTGTCTTGTATCCAAAATGTCACTTAAGATGAGAGGGAGGACAAACCTTCGCCATCCCACACGGCCCTAGACTAAGTCTTCCTCCAGCCCCCGGCCTCCTCGAGGAGATTCCCAACCAGAGGTCCTCTGGGAGCCACTATTTATGGTTTTAACAAGATGATGACACATCCACAAAGAACCCCCCTGAGACGAGCCAAGTCTTTCATGTGGGGCAGGTCACACTTTCAATTCTTAACGACCTGAGTTAGCTATGGACTGATCATAGAATGACTTGTGTTGGAAGAGACCTCAGAGATCATCCAGTTCCACCCCCCTGCCACGGGAAGGGCTGTCAAAGTCCTGATGGCTCATTATCAATACTTCATCCATTCCAGTCCACAGAGAGTTTGGTTTGGGCACATAAATTTGCTATGAATGAGCTGGATTCTCTTTGAACTGCTTCTCAATTAAAAAGATTTACTTCACATGCAATCATGAGCTATTAACTTTTGTGGGCTTGACTATTAGTCTCACCATTGTCCAAAGTCTTTTCAGAAGGCGGCAGAGCTGTGCTCTCCATTTGTACAACGTCTACCGCAGGAAGGGCCCTGTTGCAACATAAGAAATGACTACCAACTTCACAGAATAATTTTTTCATGGATACATTCATTTTTAAACGTGTAGAAGAAAGCTTGAAGAATACCACTGTACTTTAGAAAGACATTTCATTATCACGTTTCACCCCTCTTCGAAGACACCAGGAAACTGTCAGCTTTCATTTTCTGGCTGTTGCTTCAAAAATAATTCCATTCACGACCCGAAGCCCACGTTTGTTTCACAGCACATAGGCGATCACTGAAATACCTTTGCAAAAGTGCTAGCTTGCTACTCTGCACTTATTCTCCATTAAATGACTTCTGCATCAAATCAGTTCTATTTAAAAGTAAAAAAATATGTCTAGATTGACTGCCAGCAATTCAAGCTAAATGAGGGACTTAAAAACACCAAGGTAGTCATGCTGCTTTTTACCTGCATCAGTGTGCATTTTATCACCTACAGCAACAATGGGTAATTTTATTTTTAACGTAAGGTTCAGACCACATCTGTGAAGCAGCGCTGGTCTCTCTGTACTTCAGGAACACTCACAATGCAAAGTCTTGTCCACTTCTACGTGGATATGAAAAGCAAAGAAGGAAGACAAGCCTCCTGCCTCCTGGCACATGTGGGTAGCAGGTGCTCAAGGCATACAGGACTGCAGCCTTCCCTCATTCCTGATGGCTACGCCTGCTTGATCTTCATTAAGAGATGAATGCTCTAGACTTTGTAAGACTAAGATCTCTGGCATAAAAAGATACGGGTGCTTGGCTTTCCAAAACATTTTCCTCACAATTACTGCAGGGTTGGACATGGATGACATCAACAGCAGGAAGAACCAAACTTTTGCACCCACTTTACTCTTTTAAATGCTGAAAAGCAACTTAAATCAGCTCACAGCCACTGTACAGCACTGTTCTCTTGTGCCTTTGGAGATAAATGCACGCAGACATGGTATGTTTCGCTCTCCTGCCATTCACAGGTTTCCTCTTTTGTACTCCCCACGTAGAAATATTGGGCAGCTTTAGGTTGCATTAAGACTGTCTGTGTACATTAACTGCCCAAACCCTACCTGCAGTTGCTGTGCAAGGATGCTGGCAACCACAGGACTCCCTGAAAGCAAATTAGATGGATGTGGCAAGCACTGACAGAAGTGAGACTGAAGAAACAGGCTCTGAAAGCCAATTACCAGGGTAATTAAAGCCCCTGGGGAGCAGAGGGAGGGAGCCTTCCCCTGCGGCATGCCACAAGAGGGCAGCTGGGTGCTGATGGTGCTGCAACACGACCTCCCAGCACAGGCTGCTCCCCGCTGCTGTACCCTGAGCACAAATGCTAGCATGTGGCTTGAGCACAAAAGATGGTAACCTGAACTACAATGCAGAAAAGGGTCCGCATTGTATGTTTGTTCTTTCTGTTTTTGTGAGTGGTTACATAACAGAAAATGACTGCTGGATCATCCGTTGTTGAAAATCTAACCTACTATTTTCCGATCCAGATGTTGTGCAGTCCAGATGAGAATGCCTGCTATCTTGCACCAGAAACCCTGTCTTTAAACAAAAGGCATGATGATGCATCACATTACATGGCAAAATCACAATGCAATTATGCTCTTTTAATAATAAGTTGCATCTTTTAACAGTAACCTTTTCAAAGAACCAAGATACACCGACTTTCATTTTCCTTTTCTAGTGGCAATTCAGAGAACTAAGAGGCTACCTGAGCAGAGAGGAAGGGGATGCCTCTTACAGAAATGCCAGGTGAAAACACAAATGCAATGCAGAACGCATTCATTTAATAGACAGTAGAACTGTTTAGCCCACAGAGCTATGCCAACAGACAGAGATGCCACGAATGGAAGGCAGCCATTCCTGCACAACGTAGTGAGCAGTCTCGTCCCCACACAGAATCATACGATCATAGAATCACCTTAATTGTGACGCTGCATCTTAAAAAATTGTAGAAGATGAAGGCTTCTCTGTAGGATGCACTCCTACAACCACTGCTTGTATCTGAAGGACCATGAACACTGAATGCACTGCAAAAAGAGTGAAAGGGGAAACAAAGGAGTCTGCAGAGGTGAAATATCTACCAAAGGTCTCACTAAGATTCAGGATGAGAAGGAAAAAAAGACAAGCATCCTGTTTGTTGGCCTTGCTCTTCACACTACTCAGCACCATCATTTCCAGTGTCAAAGCTGGAACATATGACAAACACATAAAAGAAAAATACATCTCCTGAACTGTTAGCTCCGAGACAAATCAAGGCCCCTTTATTGTACAAGAGCATCATTCTTGTACCTCTCTTCTCCCTGTGTGCATTCCTACATTACAAGAGGAAACTGCTATGCTATCATGGACGTAAAACTCCTTTGGTAGATCTAAGTGCCTTCAGTAAAATGCCAGAAAATGCTTCTTCCCTCCAGTTAGGAAAACTCCCTGCTGTAGGGAGTGACTCATAATCCAGAAAGCAGGAGAAGATGGGGGGCCCTGATGGCACTTTTCCAGTCTTAATCAGCACTGACTGCATGGTGATAGAGACTGATAAGCTGCCAGAAGTTCTTTCTTTCTAAGATACTTGAAATTGTGGTCCAGAACAGTAGTGACCTTTGTGTGGTCCGTGTTCCATTAAAAAAAAATGCAAAACCAGAGGCTGTAGCTTCCCATGGTGGCCAACAAAATATTTTGATAGATTTATCCTAATCTCCTGCAAATCTTCGTTTCTCCTTCCCCATCCTTAATCAATTTCCACTCCAATAAATATTTTCTTCAAACTTGCCTATCTGTGATCACACATTTAGCAATACAGAGGGCTGTGACAGGGAGAAAGCATCCTTAACGGACACTGCATAACACATGTGGGAATCCTTTCTAATAAAAAGGGATTAGATTAAAGACAGCCAGCTACCACAGATCAGCAACTGAATCAGCAGTAAAGAGTAACCTAGACTTAGGAGACTTCAATTTGCTGATCTGTCAAGGACTTCCAGAGAGAAATCACTCTGTATGTCATTCCATAACCTACAGGAGGGTAGGAGGTGATACGCACAATGACTGGGGTACTTAGATGCAGTATGATAGAGTGGGCTTTCAACAAAACTGAGAAAGTAGAATTACCAGAATTGTATGTTTAACTCCTAAAAATGCACTCTTTTTGTTCATCTGTGTAAGTACGATGCTCTCTGATTATAATTCTGTGATTAATCACTGCCTTGCCACTGCCAGCTAGAGGATTTCCCAGTGACAGATCGTGCCGCTGTAGTGAGTCTAGGCAATAACTGATCTTGCTCCTTCAAAGTGTGCTTCCAGCATGCTGTTTCTTGGCTTACCATGTTCCCTGGTTCCTCAGGAATGCAGCATGAGACATAATATGCTACCAGCTGTGTGTGCCTTGGTGAGTAGTCCCTGGCTACAGCAGTTTCCCCCCTCTCTGAAACCACCTCCAGTAACCTGAACTCAGGGAAGCTGCAGAGAAGTGTTGTGGTGAGCAGAGCCCTGATGGAAGTGCTGGCTGGCTGGCTCCCAAACTCAGCTCACCCAGTCTCCCAGCAGCACCAGCTGGCATGGCCAGGGCAAAGAGGCTTCAGGCTCTTGCTCCTCCTCCCTCTCCAGGAACATCTGCCTATGCTGAAACAAGATGGCTCGTTGGTAAACCAGAGAAAAGGAAAGTGGAATTGCAGCAGGAAGATGGTTATGGAAAAGATCTTAGTGTGCTGACAGGGCAAGTAAAATGACCTTTCTCCAGTCTGACAGTTCAAATGTAATTATTCCAACAAATTATTTCCATGACTTAATATAACGCCTTGCAGCTTTCTAGCAAGGTTAATTAGATTCCTCAATTCAAAACCTATCTGTTCTTAACCAACTTTTAATATGCTGAAATCCAGTTTTCTAAATTCAAACTAATAAAAGTGATTAGCTGACAGCTATCTGGTATGCTACAATTACCATGGCATTTAGACCCCAGGCAGAAGATATTTAATGCAAATCAGAGTCAATGTCTCTGCCCATTTGTCCTTTTTCTGATTATTGGATCAATGTGCCATATGAATCTTGTACAATCCATGTTACTATGCTAAACAAATAAAGAACGGAGAATAAAGGCAGAGATACTGGTTCAGACAGTTAACCAAAGTTGAAAGACTCCTTTTTTCCTCCTACACTTAATTTCTTCTTTCCACATGAGCACAAAGTTGTGGGGAGGCACCAGGCTGACAGCTCAGTAGATGGGTTTTCAGCTCTGACAAAGCCAGAATTAGTATAAAACTCCCAAGCCTGCACTGCCATATCTGAAATCCTCAACCACTGTGATCCCAGAGACCATTTTCCTCTGAGAGTAGGTCGGGCTGGAATAAACCTAAAGGGATGAGGGCAGACCACCTCTTTGATTTTATCCCACCATAAAAAGCAGTTGTGTCCCAGGACTGCTAGTTTTGTTTTGTATTTTTCTTGGAAGGTATATAATTAGTTGTGGCTATGTTTCCCAAATTGCCGCATGGGGCACAGCATGCTTAAAGCTGAGGAGTTCAGCTCAACACACAGTTTATCTGCACATCAAGAATGCCAAGGCTGGAGACTCAGAGATGATCTTCAGTGGTATAGACTGAGTCAATTAGAAGATCCATCAGGTGCAGCTTGTAATTAAGCATCATCTGCCCAAGGACGACTAGTGTTGTTTGATTTTCACCAAGCAGCTTGCATCATGCACAATCACTCTATCTTTGATCATGCTGCTGCTTATAACAACATTGGCAACATTTCCAAACGATCTGGATGCTCCTTTCCATCTCCTGTTCTCCTGCTGAATTAAGAGCTACTGGCAAGGCATTGGTCTGACCTTCCATCTGATAGCCAAATTGATGACCTAACATTGAGAGACCTTATGTTCCAATCCTCTGAGCCATGCATCCCTTTTAGATGAATAAGCTTTTGATGCACCACGCTCGCAAACAGAGCAGAACCATCTCAGTGATACATTATTAGTCTGCAAAACCCTAGCATTTCAGCTCCATAAATACAAGTGCTAAACAAAA
The DNA here is from genome assembly GCF_019238085.1 of Lagopus leucura. Classification (NCBI taxonomy): domain Eukaryota; kingdom Metazoa; phylum Chordata; class Aves; order Galliformes; family Phasianidae; genus Lagopus; species Lagopus leucura. The sequence goes on along the minus strand of NW_024962274.1, from coordinate 1,433,933 downwards.
CTAAAGCTTCACTTCAGGAAGCAATTTCTGAGCTGTGAGGAAAATTAATCACTAGAACAGCTTACCAGGGTAGGTGGTTGACTCACCATTGCTTCAAGTCTTTAAGATAAAAAGATTAGATTTTTTAAAATTTTTTTGCTTTTTAAAGTCCTGATTCAATCAAGCTTTTTGGGAGAAATTGACAGTAGGACCAGTAGGACAACGGGCTGTATAGTGGCAAGGTCTCTTCTGAACTTAGATCCTGTGAGTTTCCAAATATTCTGCTCACCCAACTGACTTACGGAGCTTATGGAAAGAATGGAGTGGGCTTCAGTCCCTGAACTGGCTCTTGCCACTTACAGTTCTGCATTAAGAAAATGACTGTAATCAAATCTCATGCTTCAGGGCTTCAGCCGTTTGCCTGAAGGGAGCAGGAAAAAGGCTTCTCCTTCTTGCCCGCCCACACTAACAGCTAAGTACATGTTATGTTTGTTTGGCTTGTTGTTGCTTCTCTTTTAAAACATTAGAGAGTGAACTCAAATGAGTATGGGGCAGAGACAAAGTCAAATGCAGCAACACAGAAAATGCTCTCTGGTTATCCCGTCTTCAGAAAGTCATTCTTACTTACACTTAAATCTGTGCCAGTCATCAGCTTTGATGACCGTCACCATTTACAAAGAAGACATTTTGGCTGTAAGGGTGGACACCATGGAAGGCAGAGGATACTGATGGAGAATGGGGATGTCACAGAATTATGTTTATCTGATGAGAACATCTTGACCTTCTCATGTAATCAGATTCTTTTCACTGAAAAATCCTTGTTTATTAGGACCTTGCTTCCTCCTGCTTTCCAATTAAATAAAACGACTGAAGTTTCTTTAATTCAGACATGCTTTTGTCCAACCAAAATCTATAACCAGCAGACCTACAGGGCAATCTAAATGACATTTTTAAGAAATGATGAAATAAAGGAAGGCGAAAAACGACAAAATGAATAGCTTAATCTAGCTGTTAACTATATCAATTAAAGCAGTTTGTTTCCTAACAACAGGACACTGATGCTTAGTAAGAAACTAAACACACAGGCAGGATGTATCAAATGTGCCCAAATCTCTTGACCTTAATGAAGGATTCACAGTCTGCAACACTTGTTTTACGTAGAGGTAAGACACATATTTTATATGTATAGAAATCTAAGGTAATTCAGTTATATGCTCTTTCCAAAGAAATCAGCTCATTATCTTTTTGCAGGTGAGGAAGACGACATAGATATAATGACTCAATCAGCTCAGATTTATCTTCCTCATATTTGTTGGACCCAGTTCTGGGCTAATGGGTGTCCATATAAAACCAACCTGATTGATTCAAAATGGGTTTCTTTTTAATCTATGCCAGCACACAGGAGCAGAATGCATTTACATTGTCAGGTTCTCTGCAGATGCAATGAGAACACAGGGATGGGGCAGATGGGCAAGAAAGTGCATGAAACCTGAATTCACCCTGGTAATCTACAGGCTGGGGACAGACGGTGTCAAAAAGAACCAAAACCTGAAAAATTCCACTTTGTAACCAGAAAGACTGTAAACATACAGCAAGTGAGCATGAGATTTATGCTGAAATTACAGAGGAATTCCTACAGATGATTACGCTTCCAGCCCAAGCATGGAAAGCAAATCTATCAGTACGAATGTCACTGTATTAACACTCAGCTGTCATGCCTCCCTCCCCATTACCAAACCTGGTATATACAGAAAGGGGCTATGGAAAGACTGATCCAACGTGACATCGCACTGCTCACCAAAGTAGTCATCAGAGGGAGGATTCTCCATGTCATACAGCATTTTCTTTGTCAGATGTTCCAGCTCATCTTCAGGCCTGAAGGCAGGAGTGCTTGATGTGGGTCCAGAGCTTGGATACCCACTCTAAAAAAAAGAAAAAGAGAACAAACAGTTTATGATGTGGTATAAAAGCATTCCCCTACAGTAAAAGAGTCTATTGACTGCTCAGTGCTGAACTTCATTGTCTTTTTGCTTTTTTTAAAACCCAAGAGATTCACACAAGTAAACATCCCATTTAATGTAATGAAAATGGACTCCTAAAAATGTCCAGCAAAGTGCTACATATCCTATTAGAATGAGAAGAACTCTGTGCCTCATAATTAGGTGTCCACTGGGTAGCACACAGTAATAAATAAAGGAGAAATATTATTCCAAGGATAACTTGATACAAACATTTTCCAACACCGAAAAAAGACTTTGGAAGCATTTCAGTTTGGATTTGGCAAAAGCTTCCATCATTTAACAATGCAATAAAAGAGAGGCTAGAACAATCATTCCTACAGTGGCGGAGTGTATAGACAAAGACAGATAATTCCAAGCTGCTAGTTTTGTTCTCTTCTTGTTTGTTTTGACACAAATTCTGCTGTTAACACTTGCAAGAGCAGGAGCTAACCCGCACATTTTTAGTGCTAGGGATACAAAGGTTTTGGTATGCACTTAAGAACTGAGACCTCTTGGCCTTCATGTGCTAACAGCTAGCATAAAATATTTAAAGTCCATCTCAGTGAGCTTTCTCCCTGGAAAACAGCAGAACTACAGGCGTATTTTGAGAAGCACAGAAATAGTCACATGCCTAAGAGTTTCTTAGAAGAAGCTAAGTTTGGTGTCTGCAGTGAGAAACTCGGTCATTTCAGGATTAAAAACATGCTGACATCAGTTTTCCTTCTGTGCACTGCTTTCTTGAAAGACCCACATGTGAAAACTAACTTATTTATGAAACGAAGTATTTGAATAAAGGAAGGGATTTAATTGATTAATCTCTATCTTCATCAAAGATCGGACCTCACATAAGAAACTTCTGAGTGATAGTCTACAAGTAAGCACTTTTTCATGCTCTTTACCTATTTAAAAGGGAAGAAAAAGTAAGATCATTGGAAAAACAGTACACCTCTATCCAGCTTATATGGAATACACCTGACATGATGAATTCTTACAGAGCCAGTCACATTCAGCAGAGAACAGCAACTTTAAAACACTGCAAGAGAATTAACTAAATACTCTTATTCTTTTTTCCTTTCAGGCAAGAGAGAATTTCAAATGAGACATCAATCATTGTAGAGAAGGTCTCCAAACACTGCTTAGCAATAATACTTCAATCATCCACTCCGCGAAACCAAACACTTGCATGTTCCTGACCTCGTCATATTTATTTTTCTAGGGCCTGTGCTAAGCTGTGTTCCATCACCTCTCTTTCCTGTTGACCTGACCTCCCTCACACATGCAGCACCCATGAGTGCAGTAGCACGACGGCGCTTCTTGGAAGTGCTGGATTTGCTGTGCACTCACAATAGGGCAGTTGTACAGGCTGCTGCCTATCACTTGCTCTCTAATGGAGCAGCAGTGCACAAATGAATTGGGTGGCATGGTTCTCCTGGAACCTCCTCGTTTATGCACTTGTCCAGGATTTCTATATGCCCAGCAGTTGTTCTGAGCAAGTTGCTGAGCATCTGCTAATCTTGAATGTCTACACATAGCTCAACAAATGCTCTTGCACAAAAGCAACCACACCGTGTTTGGGTTACCACAACTTATTTTTTCAAATGGAGAGACAAGCCTGTATGGTGCACAGGACTTACATTTGCTTTCAAAGACATATAAGTGCCACCTCTGTGGGATATTTCATTTTGGTATAGATAAGGTCATTCACTTAACAAATCTCAGAGCCAGGTACTTAACCCAACAGCACCAGTTGCCCTTGGTCTTTTGTGGCTGTTTTTAGAAGGCTAATTGACAATTGCTTCACTAGAAATAATAAATAACGTAGCCATGAAAAAAAAAAGTTTCATTAATAAAGCAATTAAGGCTGCCAAATACAAAGCATTTAATCTTGGAAGAACCACATATTTTCCTTTGCTCTCTTGTTCCTGTGAGCTGACCATGAATCTTGCCTGAACATACATTTTAACACAGCAAGAGCAGCCAAGGATTTATTAGCTTGAAAAATCAGTTTAGCATCTGGGCAACTTAAAATATCATTTCATCCTCTTTCAGTTTCCAGGCAGAATGGAATGAATGACCAGTGCTGTCCTGCGAAGGAATCACAGAGGATGGCATGGCTGTGGGGTCTGTGCTGCTCCTTCACACCAGTCGCCACATCTCTGGAGCAGGAGGCTGCTCGTGTCTGTTTCAGGAAGGGCTCTGGCTGTGCCATTTAAAATGAAATATCAATATCTGCAGACTTTCTCTAGTTTGGGAAACCATGTATCCTCGCACGCAATAAAAAGGCTGCTCTCATATTTTATCTACGTTGCACTTTTCCAGATTGGGCAGATTTCTTATCCAGTATTCAACATCAGCAAAAACAACACACACCAACCACAATGTTAGGAGACATTTTAACTTATTTTGACTAAAATGCTACGCTTTTTTGACCAGCATTTAAGCAATGCTAGGCACATATTTTTTCTCCTTGCATGGCACATGCTGACTATGTGCCTCCAGGAAAATGCAGTTCGTACATATGAACATGCTGTTGAGTTTGCCGGGGCACACGCACACACAAACATAGAGAAGTGTATCTTTAGTGGATCTAGAATGCTTGTTTCAGCAAAACAGTTTCCTTCCTCCTCCTTTGTTAGGCCAGGGTAAAAATACAATTCTGGCTTTCCTTACAGAACAGTTGTGTTGTTGTTTATTAAACTTCCTCTGTTTTCTCCCGATCTGTACCATGATCAAGGCTGTCTAGAAATACAATTTACTGCCTAATCTGCCACAATCATCTTCATGCATTCTCTCTTCTCTACAATGCTTCAGTGTACACTGCGCCTGGGACACAGAGAGCTCAAAGCTGTGCTCTGTGCTGAGCGGCCTCCCAGATCCTCTGAGCATCCTAGCAACATCAGAGATTATAAAGTGGCCCGTGAAAATGGAAAAGAGCTCTGCTCTGCAAAGAGGGACCATGCTTCAGAAGCACTTGAGTACTATTTTTCACTATTCCCATCAAATATGGAGCAGCTTTGGGTAAAGCATGACAAATGCAGTTGTGTTTGCAGATGTGTATGCATTTACAAATAGATGGACTAGGAACTGCCAGCATTCCTAGGGTTAAACTCCATGGCAGAAAATATCTTCATGTTACAAACAAAAGGAAGTGAGTTAATCGCTTGTGCCACTCCAAGCAGTGCAACAACATCTGATTCATCTTCCTCATTAAAGTTCAGTTCCTAAAAAGCCAGGTCAAAAGAAGCAGTCACGTGAAATTGCTGCACAATTATTTTGGTACATGGAGTTGAAACTTTCTTCAGCGCTTCTCTGGTATGTGCTCTGTACTCCAGACCTCATTGGTAAGCAGCTGCCTCTGGAGCTCTGGCTGCCCAGACAGAAGGAGCTCTGGAGGGAGTGGACTGCATTCTCCAGCATGAACTTTCCCCGTCCACATACAAATTTTCACCCAAACGGGTAAAAATCCCAGTACAAAATCTGCAAAGACATCTGAAGATGATGCTACCATGAATGCACCATCATTCAGAGTACACTGTATGCGGTCATTTTTTCTTGTCCATTTGCAAATGCTGCACAAGTTTCTTCTCTCGGAGAGAAAATCACTTCAATTATGTGTTCCCAATTACAGAAACGTGGAAATTATCTTCTTTTCAGAAGGTAGAATTAGCCCAATTTGGAATTGAAAAGCAGCCAGAAACATCTCACACTGATACTTACTTTCCATTTCATTTTTTTCTACTTGTTCATCTGCATGAAGTTAGCACTTTCCTTTCACTTCACTCACCAGAACTCGTCGTCAGTTAAATAAACAGTTAAAGAACATCTTTGCTCATTTCTTATTCAGTGGCCTGACAAAGACCATGCTTTTTCATTTAAGTTATTGACTGTCCAAAACAATCGCAAACTTTGAGACCAAAAAATTCAGCATGGTGCCGCATCTCTCCAACGAGTTGAGCTCCCAAAGAAATAACGATTGCCTGCAGCTGTAATTCAGTCTATAATTAAGGCCAACTGAACCCTCTTACAGAGGAGATGCGCTGGAAAAAAAATATTTTAATTCTTGATTTATTTTCCCAGTGAAAAGTCACAGCTGCCTGAGTACATACAGATTCCTGAAAAGACGATGCTGCCTAGATTCCTGCCACACGCACATTCCTGGGTTCACTCCTGCTCGGAGAATAATTCAAGTCCCTCCAAAGAAGCTGCCCTGAAAGAGGGGATGTCCACCAACCTCTGCAACCCACGAACGGCCTGAAATTACAAGTTTTTGGGCAGCTGGGAGAGTGGCCTCCCCTGGGATGGGCCAGAGTGGGGCAAACCATCAGCGCCCCCACAGCCACCACTTCCCAGAGCAAACCAGTAATCCAGAGCGGGCAGCTCTGGCAGCAGAGCCCTCATTTATTAAACAGTGGCATGCTTTGAAACAGGGCAGTTTTGTAACTACTCCAAAGCTCTAGAGGATATTTTTCTTTATTTTTAAACTTCATTATTGTAACTCTATCCTCACTTGGTTATCCATGCACATTCCCAGTCTTATTCAAATCCTGCTAAGCTCCGATTTTCAACAATCTCTTGTGACAACGTTACACAAAATATGTGCAATAATAATAATAGTAAATTAAATATTTCTGTTCTAAGCACACAGCCTGCAATTTTGGCAAAAAGTCCCTTTTAGGGATGCAGACAGGTGGAAGGGGAGATATCTTGTCTGTAAAATCAAGAGAATAGAGCCAGAATGCTTGTTTTGAGTATCTGGAAGCCAGCTTTTAGCTTGTAGTCATGAAAACAAAGTGTTGGCTTCTGTATATTGACAATGAATTAAATAGAATCACCATATATACACACACACACTAAGCACTCAGAAAAACGGGCTTAATGATATTTCTCTGTCAATTATTCAGTGCTTACAAAGTTCTCCAAGCTTCTGTGATGTCTTTTAGTAATGTTCAAGCACACTAATAAACAAGCATGACTGTTTCGTCCTTGGATTGTTTGCATTCTCTTATATGCAAATATACTAAATAGCTTTTCTTGCTGTTCTTCACATTATCACTTATGATTTGAACCTGGAAGAGCTGGTTGTCTCTGCTAGGTGTTGCAGAAGTTGGATGAGCTGTAAACAACACGAGCTGGCGCGCTGAGCATGACTGTGTTAAATGACAGCTTCCACTTCTATTGCGGGCAGCCACTGTTTCTGCTGGACACTGTGGCTTGTTTACAATACTCAGGGTTAACAGGAGATGAGCTAGACTTTTATGGAGCAACACTGGCTATTTCTAATTAGAAAATGCAAAACAAACAAATCCCCAAGTAATACGTATTTGACATGTTATCTCAGGAAACAGCAGATTTAAACTACATTTCAAATAAGAACGCCTATAAAATGCTACATTTTAATGTCCCATTGCTGCTGAAATGTATATAAAGAAACAATTGCAGCAGTGCCTGATCTTGCTTGGGGCCTCTTAGCTCTATCATTACGTAAATACTCTTTACTTGTCAAGGCTTATCTCATACAAAAAGAATAGTGCGTTGTTTTTGTTGTTGCTTTTTTGTTTTGTTTTCTTTCTCCTGTTAACCCCACTTACTTTGGTAGGGCACATTTCAGCCACGAATTCAAGGTGCAAGCTGGATGGTATTGTTGAGAGGGGGAATGAAGCATCACCACTATGTGAATATGTGGATAAGGAGAATGCATTGTGTTAGCCCTAAGTTTTTGGATGTAAGACCTTGTAAGACCACGTGCACTAAACATGGCACACTTATCAACTCCCCTTGTTTTTATGCCATTATAAGGTGGGCTTCCACTGGCTGCCTTCAAAATATTAATTAGTTAAACATTATATTTACTGCTATCAGCAGGTCAAAATCTGCATTTTAGAGTAGGAACTGTAAGAATCCATAGAAGAAGAGAGTCTCAAAGCCTCAGCTATAAGCATGGGGAAGTGCTTGGGATGGGCATGAATTCACTTCTTGGTGGCTATACACCTCAGGATATTTAGTGCCATGTAGGGCTTCTTGCCTGAGGACATGACGTACAGAACTCTCTTCTGTAAATCCAGGTGGCTACTATTGAAAGATGTGGGCAACTCTGGTCACAGTGAGCGGCTCCTCTAAGAGGGCTCATGAGCTTCCAAACCAACCAAGCCACATTCCTATCTCAATGGACAAGTAGGAAAGCACCTGGTGAAAGTGAGAACGCTCCAAAATTCATAACCATAAAAAAAGACGTTTGCTCACACAGTACATAACTTGCTTGGACACTTCACTGCCACAATAAAAACACTGAGACTCACTACATGCCTTCCAAAACGTCCCTTTCCAGAAGCAACCCTACAACACAAGGAGTTAAGTGAGATTGGCTCCGTCTTCACTTTTTCATTTGCAAAGCATTTCACAAAGGCTCAACCATTCCTACAGACAATGAAGAACGACACCAGACCGCAGGCGGGCACAACCCCATGGTGCGCTGCCTTCCTTCCCCGGTGCACCGCAGCGACGAGGGAGCTCACCGCCATTCCGCATGCGGTGACGGGGGTTTGACGGGGTGCCTGGGCCATGAGCACCACCTGCTCTGCGGTTCAGGTTCGTCGCCTCCTGAAAAAAATTGGCTGTCCCAGCTGCAGTGCTTTATCAGGTAACAAAAACAGAAGTGCTGGGGCATCGCTTGTTTCAAAAGAAAAATAAATCTCACCATTTTAATGGGACTAATTTTGCATGTGAAACTTGCATTCATACTGTATTAACAGTTTAAATATAGCTTCCTTGCCAGATGCCTGAATATGCTAGAAAAGATACTTAAAATATGCAAATGGGTTTCTGTTTTAATACACAAAGAAAGTTAAAATCACATCACTTTCCATCATCAAGACAGGTTTCAATCTAAGTTTTTTTCATGTGAAAACTATAACAGCAAACAAATGGTTAACCAAATGCATTTAACCCACTATCTGTAGTCTCAGTTTTAGTCAATTGTGACATGGGCCATTACACTTCCCAGGGCAGCAGTGACTTAAATGAAGACTACATATTTTGCTTAACATTGAAAGATTATATTTATGTATAAATTACAGTAAAAAAAAAAAAAAAAAAAGATTCTTAGGCTGGAGCAGGCACTTGGTTCATCATCTACAGGATTGGAGGGCAGGATTCCTGAAATTTATCCTCAGCAATATTCTTAACCAGTCTGATCCTGCACCCTGCTGTTTTAAATGCTCTTCATAACGTTTGGCTGTCTCAAGAGAGCTTGAGAGTCTCAATGAACTCATGATTACAAAATGCTTTGAGATCCTTGAATGAAAGATGCTGAATGAGTACAAATTATGACTATTGTTAATTATCTTAGGTTGCCAAGTTGTGTCCTCTTCCACTCACATGTGCCTACGTTTTGTCTTGTAAGATTGTCTTCAAAAGAAACACAGCTCTCCCAACATGCCCCACTGCCCAGGAGGTGTTTTGTTATATAAATAAAAGCTATAAGAATAACATTAGCTAAAACAATACTGTGGCAAAAGCAAATTATATTCCTGCTGGTCTCAGAAATGACTTTCTTTTGTCAGAACAAGAAAATTTTTCTATTTTACTCATGTTCTGATCCCAGATACTTGTTCTCTTTTCCTCCTGTGCAGCTGCTTTCTTTTTAAGAGAGTTTACTGTTTTTCTTTTAGGTCTGCAAGACTCTGTTTCTTGAAATAGCTACTGTATGATACCAAGCCCTTTAGCAGTATGAGTATTTCCTTTGGAAAGCAGATGGGGAGCTCCAAAGACATCAGAGAGGGTGAGCACTGAGTATGAGCATTCACTTGACTTTCAGCCTCTCATGTGACTGAATGAAGGGAGAGGAGGCTGAAACCTGACAAACAGTCCAAACATCTGGATGCTGCCCAGGCCATACAACTGTCTCACCCCTCAGCTGAACCGTGCTTCGAGTGTGATCAAACCTATCCAAAATGACACTGTTTCTAGCGATGGAGAAGAGAATTTGCAAGTAATAATGAGAAGACTGCTATTCTAAAATCAATAATAATAATGAGAAGACTAATTCTTCAAAATCAAAGGAGAACTCATTTGCTTACACTTTAGATGCTGTGGTAAAAGATTGTAGAGAAGAGTATTAAAATGGTAGTGATAGGGCTCAAGACAATAAGTAACGCAGAAAAGAACAGAATTCATTCTCTAATTTCTACTTCAATTACAGCATCTCTGTATTTCATACCATCCACGTGGACGGCTTTGTTGCTGAATGGCATTATACTACAGCTTTATGGCATTTAAATTTATTAATTCTCCACATGAAGAGCCCTCTCCAGGTACCTCGAGTTTGCCTGAATCCCAGTCATCAAACATCGTGTCAAGCACCATTTGCAATGACCATTTCCAATTTAATTCATGAAGAACAATCTCACTGTACATGATCAGTAGCTCTCAGTGGTTCACTGACACCACCAGCCAGCAAGCCCCGGCCTCTCTGCATCTCTGGACCAACCTATGACAAAATTACCTGACTGCAGTTGATAATAATGACTGGCAATTAAAAGCTTTTCAAAGATCCCTCTCACTTTTGGTGAAACAGAGATGTCTATCAGAAGCAGACAGGTTTCTGGCAGATATAATGCTTTTTGCTCATGTTAGGGACAGGGAAAGTGTATAGCAGCAAGGCATTAGATGTACTTGCATATGCCCTGTCAGGCAGAAGCTATGACACATTGGAAGCAAGGAAAAAGGTGAGACTGAACATCCTCACTGGGAGCAGAGGGAGTAATAGAGGAGAAAAGAAGCAGGAGAGATCAAAAGACTGCAGCCCCTCGTGAATATCAATAGCCTGAGTGCTGCTCTAGAAGGGACCTGTGTATGCTTTAGTATCAATTAGCCCAGGATAATCAGAAATAACATTTTCAGAACAAAGCAGTGCCAAATTCCATACTGCTCTTGGGGAAAAAGGCCAGGGCAAATGCCTGTCATCTAGATTATCATTTATTTCGCCCAATGTACTTGTGAAAATGATCTTTCATTTGGCTCACAGCAGTAGAAATTTCTCAACAAAGTCATAATTCTCTGTAGTACAGTCCAGGGCAGTTAAGTATTACTCAGATAAAAGCCTCAAGTCACCCTTGAAACACTGTCCGTGCTCAGGAATTTCCCACAGTTGGTGGGAGGTGGGAACCAAGGATCAATTTGCCCTTGGACAGAACCACAGGCTGAGGACCCTGCATGTCCCATGTGGTGGTCAAATTATGCCAGGGAGGCAAAGAAGAAGGGCCTATGGGCTATTGGAAAATGCTGCAGGGTGTTTCACCGCGAGTATTAAATATTCAAAAGGTCTCAAGCTTGTCCTTGCAACCTGCAGGCACAGGAGTGAAGATGTGAGCTGGCTGTGCTGTTGTGATCCTGCTGGCAGAGGGAGAAGAGGGTCATTGGAGCAGAGCCTCGGGAGCTGTGAGGTCAAGGTCAGAGCTAGAGTGAGGACTTTCACAATGTGAGGAGGGAGCCAGGGGAAAAAAATAACTTTTTCCAACACCAAAATAACAGTTTTAAAAGGCAGAACTTCAAAGGCAAGAGAGATGTGTTGACAAAAAGCAGAAAGATAATCAGAAAGCAGAGTGCAGTAGGGGACTTGACACAGACCCTAGTGTTGGAGGAGAGGAAGAAAGTGCAAGCTGGCTAGGAATTCCAGGGCTGGGAAAAGCCCACACAGAGCAAGTTGCAGGCAGTCAGTCCATGAAGGAGAGTGTTTTATGGAGGACGAACGTGCAGTAGAGCAGGATGAAATGGAAGGATGGACTAACAGCATTTTCAGAACAGGGAACAAGCAGGAAAGCAAGAGCAAATGTGAGGTATCAGCTTCAGCTTGATTTTACTGAACCAGTTTGCCCATACAAGAACTATCCAATGCTAACCAAAACCCCTTATAGTTTCAGCCTATGGGATGCTTCTGGACATACACACACAGGGTTTTGCTGGAGTAGCAGGGAACACTCAGATCACAGCAGTGCACCTCAGCCTCACCTGGCTCCCACAAAGAAGGTCTATTTGGGGTTCAAATGGTACACATTCCCCTTGGCTTCCCCTGCTGCATCTACCATGTGATCCCATATCCACCATGTGTCCAGCAAAACTACTCTGTGATCAAAGTACTCCCAAAGGTAAGCTCATACATACTTTTATGTGGTGATTATGCTCTGCACTGCACAAGTACCTATGGCCTCCAAGCCAGATTCAGAATGAATGAAGAGCAAGGAGTTCAGAATGAAGAGCAAGGAGAAGAAATTCACAGCTCAGTGCTGGAGCCAGAAGGGGATACAGGGCTCCTTGGATTCAGACCATTTTGTCTGGTCCCCTGCTTTGCCACTGGCCTCTTAAATAACCCCAAGATCTTGGCAGCCAAACAGGCTGTGCACTAAGGGAAGGAATCTGAATTTTCCCAGCTGCAGCCTCTAAGACTGCTGTCAGCCTGAGGGCACAGCCGTTGCACTGACTTACAGACCTAATGATCTGCGCTGTTCAAGGCATCAAATGCTTGAAGAAACTCGCCCTGCTCAGAAGGCCATGCTCTAGCTGTATTTCTGCGCCGTCTTTCGTGCCAGGCTGGGGTTGACTTTGAGGAGGTCAGGAAGAGCCTGATGACTCAATAAATAAGAGACACTTGAGAGAGTTAGCAGAACTGACAGCTCAACAAGATCCATGTTTAGCTGTCAAAACATTCCTCCATGTACAGAGATGCAGCGAAGAAGGCTGTCCACATCCCTCCTGGGCTAGAGACGAACTTATCTCGCTAATTGGTCAAGCAGTACTTTGAGCAGACTAGAGTGAACTGAAAGAGGCGGTGGCGTGTGCAATTAGAGCTGAGGAGGCCGACGGCTGTGGCAGGACACAGCATCGTGTCTGGACCACTTTGATGCACTAAAAAGATTGCTTTGTCCGTGAAACGTTTTCATGTCCTGTTCAACCACAACAACAGCAGCAGGCCCCTTCTGTTTGTTAATGATTAAGCAGCTCGCAGGTTGACTGAGCAAAGGCTGAAGGGGAAAAACAAAGAGATATATATAATTCTGCTTACAGAATTTACTTGTAAAGGATGGGCTAGACTTTCAGACAGTGCAAATCAGAGCCGCTCTAGGGAACTCGCTGATTTACACAGCAGCAGAGGGTCTGGCTCAGGGTGCCAAAGTGAGCAATGTACTCAGGTGTACATCGGCTGAGAGGCACTATTTGAGTCAACAAGGGCAACACGGAGAAAACCTGCTCCCAGGCTCCCAGACCAAAAGCAAGCCCTACAGGCTAAGACCCCGCTCTCTCTGGGGATATGGGTGATTGAAACCTGCTTCCTTGCAGGTGATAGATACTCTAATGCTTACTTAGTTCATGCCTCTTTTGCTAGCCATGGTGCCCCCCTCTCATGTGGGCTTTCATGAACTCCTGCTACTATTTCTCAGCTCAGACCAACCTGGGCTTCAGGGCTTCTTCCTGCTCCTTTTGAGGGGTCAGTTTCCCCTTGGAGCAAAAGTGAGGACAGCAAAGTGCTGGAAGAGACTGTAGAGAAGCTGTAATTTCCATCACAGAGGTTTTTCTGAGTAGGAGCAAATATTTCTGAAGAATGGCTCAGGCAGAGCTGATCCTGTCTCTGAACAGCAGACAAATCTTCATGTGAGCTCTAGCCTTATTGTTTATGCTTCTCTGACTGTGATAACAGTTGTGACAGGTTCTGCATGGAGTTGAGCAAAGCCAGCTGAAGGTCCTATGGATCATCTTCAGGGCTGAAGTTGCTTACCAGAAAGGAAGCTCATGTGTGAAGTTGTTTTATAGCTTTGTTCCAGACTCTAAATCAAAGAAGTTTTGCTCAGAACTTGCAAGACAAAGAAGCTGGGCCATAAACGGGCACAGTGCCTGTCCTTTTACCAGTTCCAGAATGTTCCATCTCCACCTTAAATTCCAAGTACGCTAGGTAGCTCACATCCAGAGGACCCAACCTCGTGGGCTGTAAGCTTGTGTTACACAAATGGAGGGTTTTGTCCAGGTTCCTAGGAATGCTCATCTGGCACTCAGTGATGAATCCCCATTGGAATGTCACAGGGCGCAGCAAGCCTGGCCAGGAGCAGAGAAACAGCAAGCAGAGAAGCATTTGGTAAATCAACAGAGGTGCCCCAGACAGCAAAAAAGTACCATGTGTCTGTTATGCAAAGACCCACATGTGTCTGCAGTGGCTGGCAAGGCATGAAGTTATTCCAGAAGCATCCATGTAAGCCCATCCCTGCAATGCTGCCTTACGGGGAAAACGCATGGTGAGGGAGCTCTCTGATCGACATCTTTAAGCCACAAGGTGCTATTTACTAGCCAGTACCAGACAACATTCAAGCAAGAACAGAAAGTCACTTTCCCAGCCCTCCCTGTGAATTGCTCCCATCTGTGCAAGAGAGCAATCCAAAGTCCTTATGCCTATGACAGCACTGCAATCACACGCTTCGGTTTTTAAACCCAAAATAGCGCGAGGCAGACCGCGGCAAGGCTAGTACATGGCATGCAGCTGCGCTGATAAAGAGGAGACATCGCAAGAGACTCTCCAGGGCGCGAGTTGCTAGGGAACGTGGCGAAGCCATGGCAGATTTCTTTGCCACTTGCTGGCTCCTTCCTCTCTTCCCACCTCGCTCGCGCTCTGCCAGTTTCTTCGCCCCACGAGTGCCGTTCTTCCTGTCTGAAGTGCGCAAAAACAAATCTGCCGGCAACAATGGAGCACGATTGCTTCGCACGTGTTGCTGAGGGAAGAAATCTCTCCAGCCTTTGATTTTCAAAGGCAGCCAGATGATGGGCTGGGGAAAAACACTCCTGCCATTTTCTTGATGTCTGCATGTCGTTTCATTCAACCTGTGGGTGGCAAGCCCAGGTGGTGCGAGTCTGACTTCATGGGAACTGTGCCCTCCGGACCCCTCCTCTTGCCCAGATGTGCTCTTCACTGAGAAGTAATTCTCTGCAGCTTTGTAGCAAAGGTGCACAAGCATGGGGTGGGCTGCTAGAGAACCCAGACAGAAAGAAAGGAAAACCTCTGCCTTCCCAAGAAAGTGCTAGGGGAAGAAGGCACTGGTGACCAAGGTGGAAACAAAAAGCTTTCCAGTATTAATCAATCTTTAGACAATTTGACTGAATGATTAGGAAATGCAATGCTCCCCACTGAGGCATTACAGATTTATATTTAGATGTTGCTTTTTTTTTTTTCTGACGCCGCATTATTTTTAGCTCCCAGTTGATGCTAGGCTGGCGGTGGCTGCTCGATCGAAGCGGCTCTCTGGCAGTGGCAGCTGGGTGAGGTGGTGATAGGAAGTGAGATCTCACTCTGCATCTGGGATGCTGCCCATGCTGGAGCACCTCGATGCACAAGAAGGCAGACAAAAGCGAGGTGGAGGCTGGTCCCAAGCCCTACCTGCACCCTGAGGCTGTGGGTCTTGTCAAATGCCCTTCAGCATCAACAGGGCCTTAATCAAACTCAAGAAGCAGCAGGGAGGAAATACTTAGCAAGCCTGTACAGCTCCAAAAGAGAACAAATGTGGAAGTGACTTTGAGAGAGTGTGAAACAGACATCTTTGTCCCAAGACAGAGGAAAACAGCATGCATTTGAAGACCTATTAAAATGCAATTAATTCTGGAGAATGAGGAAGAAGCATTTCATTTTCCTGGTAACAACACAAATCCTGTGTGTCCAGAGTGCTTGTACTCACAATACCCTCTAGAGAACAGGAAACTCATGCCATTTCCAGGGCAAACCAGCCCTGTGGTTCTCACCTGCTCCAGGGTCCCACCTTTAAGAGGGACCATGACTTCAATGATGCCACCTTCATAGTGCTAAAAACCACACATAGCACAAAGCAATACCAAATAGTGCATCAAAAGCCTAATTCCTCCTTGACTCTGGGTAACAGCAACTAGGCTGCTTTGAGGTAGGAAGATTTCTAAAACCCAGAGAATCTTACAGAATGTGACAGCATGCATTCTTCCATGACAAGGCAGGCAAGGATGGTCAAGGTCTCATCTTGATCTTTGCTCAGCAGCACAGCAGCAGCATGCCAATATGCAAATACACCGCACAGATTCATGTTCTGTATCACGTGCTGAGCTCTACACATACAAGAACGATTATGATTCTGATTTTATGAGGGAATATAAAGAGTTGAATGCGCGTGGACATCAGTACATCAACATTCCTATAGAAACTTACTGTACAGTACTGCATCATCCCCCAGCAACCCTGTGGCATGACCTTAAAAACGTAAGGCAGTGCCAGCATCTCCTCAAATATTTGTGTGAACAACACTAAGCCACCTTCATTTCCCCTTTAGTCTACACTTAAAAAATGATCTTCATTTATAGAGACATGGTAGGTTGATACATGCCAGGTGCAATTTATTTCTCAGTTTAAGCCATATGGTTTTCATAATAGTGGTTAATAAAGGAAGAGTATGTTTTCACCTGTAATTTTTCAAATCCCATCAAAAAGTGGTGCAACACAGAACACTGCAGACTGCAGCACAGCACATGTGCTCAGTCACATTTTGCACCGCTCTGCACTTGCTCTTCCAATTGGCCCTTAATTAATATGCACAACCAACTCAGCATCAAGGGCAAAGAGAGAGCAGTGCAGCTTTGTGTTTGCAGAAAATGTACCTTAAATTAAAACAAACAAACAAAGCAACTGCAAGTTTATTATAAGTGATTTTTGGGATCTGAGCCCTGCAGCAGAGTTTGGAAATAACCAGCAACAAAAAACATCAAGTTATCTAATGGGTTTTTGGCAGTTGTTTTACTTGAGAAATAAATTTTCCAACAGTACAGAGACAGAAGCTCAAGGCCAACCTTGACATCTTGGTCCTGGCATGTCTCAATAACCTCTGTAGTTAAAATCACCCAGTGGGCACTTTCAAGAAAAACAGCCAGTACATTTCTCCCAGAGAAAAGTCAGCAAGAAGCAATCTTAACTAACTCAATAAAGCTTAATGGAAAGGAAGTAAGAGATATGGTTGGCATTAACACCCTGATTTAGAGCTAGGGGATTTCCGCCTAATATATTGTGGAAAAAAGTATCATTCACAAAGTCATCCTCAGCGTACAGACTACAACGCAGCATTCAATATAATAGCCTGGCATCATCTGACTCCAGATGAAAGGGTGAGAGGATATATTTATACTGCACATGACTCCAGCCTCCAAGAATGCACCTCAAGGCAGAGCAATGTGGTGTTTTTTACCCAGCGACGTCCTTACCCTGCCACAACTGATGGCTAATCTGCCAGGGAAGCATAGGTGTGTGAAGCCTGGATTGCAGGGTCTGGTCAGCAAGCCAGCAAGCTTTGTTCCATTGCTAGGGCACCTACTGTCATTCAGCTGCTCGCAGAGCTCCCTGAATGAGCGCAAGGACCAAAGCCTTCTACGAGGCATTTAGTTGAAGGATTTTTCCTCTTGTTCTGTGGCTCCAGATTACTACTGTACACACATATTCCTTCAAATTCAGAAAGCTTCCCTCTATAGCATGGAGATTTTCACAGACCCACTAAGGTGTAAAACCAGTAAGATCCACCAGTACAACCATCAACCTATGTCTGTGACTGCTCTAGACCACGTCACTCAATGCCACATCTCCACTGTTCTCGAATGCCTCCAGGGATGATGACTCCCCCACCTTCCTGGGCAGCCTGTGTCAATACCTCACTTTTGTACAGAAAGTGAATGTCAGAAGCTTACACCCCTCTTAAGGGTCGTACCCCCTGATTCATGTGACCCCTGCTGAAGTGCATGCAGCTAGGACACTTTCTTGTTCATATCACATATAGAATTATCACTAAAAAGTCAAGCTCGGTGGACAAGAACAACAACAACACAAAGTCATATTCCCGATAATCAAAGCCACTCATTTCAAGTGCATATTTAGTCCAAGATCTATTTTTCCCCTGTCAGCAACTTTTGGGTTCTGAGACCAGATTCCTGCAAACACCTGCAAACACTCTCCCTACTCTGCGAGTAGCAGTGCTTACACACCAGTACTAGCGCTAGTACAAGAACTAGCTGGCACACAGTCTGCTGCTGCCTCCACTTTGCATCCCATGCACTTTCCCAAAGCTAGCTGCTGTGTTTTCAGCGACCTGAGAAGAAATACTTGCTCCCTTAGTAATTAGATTCACAGTAAATGCGGGAAGCGAAGCAAAAAGAACACAATGTTCAGAGCTGCCACTCACGGTTAAATAATTAGTCAATATTACGCTCAAATGCTGCCTCCAGTGTTCATGCCAATCTGTACGAGGAGGCATTTGTCCTTACATTACTTTGGCGCCTTGTTTCAGTAATTTCTATAAGCTGGCAGTCTGGCCTCTGCAGAGAATGGGTCACACCACTGCTAATTCAGATAGATTACTAAATACAAGTAAGAACAGAGAGGGATTAAAGGTGGTGAGATGTTAACAAAGCTTTGGTAAGTAATATATGCCAGAAATCCCTTCACCTGATTTTTATAAAGTAGGCCTTGTCTAAAAACAAGGGGGCTAATTGGTTTATAATTAATGCACAACCATAATCCTATTTGCTCTACATGCCTGTTATTGTTTTCTTCTACACACAGAGCCCTATCAGTTCCCAGTGGGAGGGACTCAGTTGCTTTAACACCCTGCATAGGAGCTCACTCATATGTTTTAATGGTCAATAATCCTGTGGTCCTGGTAGGATCCTGAAACTCCTCCCAGGCTGGAAGCAGTAGTTCACTGAGGTACTGCTGCATTCAGGTATTTAAGTTGCTCCTCCCAGAGCAGCATTTATCACGGCTGTACTTCCCCTCACGTTTGTGTGCACTAGAAGGATTTCATGACTGAAGGAGTCAGGATGGCTTTTGGCTGATGCAGAAATGAACTTGATTCTCTTTGAGTGTCTGTTGATGCTTGAATTGATGTTGTTACTTGTCTAAATACATTAACTTAGAAAGAAAGTACTGAACACTTGATGAGCAAGGGTTACAGACTAACTCCTGGAACTCTTCTTATCATCTGCACAGCATCTCTAAAACACTACTATGAAAGGAATGGAGACTATGTCAACACTCACCTCAATCACATAGCAGCTGCGTGGCTGCCTAGCTAATACGTGGTTAGGTGGAAGTTTCACTTCCACCTCGTGCCACCCAACAGCAGAACTACAGACATGAATGAACTTACCCTGTTGTAAAACAGAGGTAGGAAGAAAACCCAGTTTCAGCACCCCGTGCATTTCTGCTGGATGAAGAAGTCCCTTTCCAGAAGCAGTTCACTAGGGACAATATGATGATCTTGGAAAAAATTTGCTTCCAATGCATTTCACCAACACTGAACTCAACAAGGGTCAACAAATCAGCCATGCACCACAGATGTGGCAACAAATGGTACTCTGCAGCACAAAGCAGCCAAGCCAAATACCAGCTCCTTTTCATAACGCTGCTTGCTCCTGGCAATGAGCCTGTTCCCTGATCTTCGCCTGATGCAGAGGCTACTGGGACTTGGGCAAGTCAGAATACCATCACTAAGAACAAGAGCGTGTCTTGAAGCAGGTCCTGCGACCAAATGAGTGCAGCTAAATTCCATTCTAATTCACAGCATCTGCTGGATATAGAGACTAACGAGCACTGAGATAGTGTGCGTGTGTCCCTGAGCAACCTGCAAAACCTTTCAGCATAAGAAAGAGGAGGGAGAGGAGAAACACCAACAGGAGAACTCCGAGATTATTCATTTTGTCTGAGTTTTACTATGCATGCCTGAGAGTTACTTCATTAAGCAGACAGCTCGCATCTGAGTTGCCACCTCCCCTGGCTGCTTCATCCATCCACGCAGCTTGCTGGAGGAAGAGGGAGTAAGGCAGCATCCAAATTAGAAACTATTTATTATTGTTGAAGTAGAAAACTGATTGCTTTTCTTCCCCTTCTTCCCCCGTTCCGAAACACTCCTCCTAGGGAAACTTGTGCTGAGAAGTCCTTGCGAACAAACACATGGAGAGTAACAGAACATGGTCCATATGTACTAGCAACCAAAAATAAACTGAAGTCTGAAATGCATACAGTCAAGTGGATTCATAATGTCTCTCTTTATGCCACAGTAACAGATGGTCAGTGAACTGTTACAAGACAGACCAAGACTAGTTAAACAGATGGGGAGTGTTATTTTTATACTGGTTTATAAGCGAATATTTAAATTTCCACTGGGTTATCTGAATTACCATCAAAGGAACGCACAACTGAAGCCCCCATCCAGCCAAAACTAAATTCTATGGAATCTTATACCCACAGAAGCTATTGCAATTCCTTCTTACAGCCTTTCACTGATGCTGCAGATGACAAAACTCTCCCAGACCTTAGCAAGGCCTGGCTCAATGCTTCACACCTCTCCTCAGCAAGTGGTTGTGTGCAAGCCACGAGGCCCCCAGCCTCCTCTCCTCACCCCTCTGCAGTCAGCAGCTTGTGTCCTTACTGTTAATCCCCAAAGCAGGAAGGATCCAAACAGTTGGAGCACAGCTCAGGGGCAGAGTGGATGGTGGTGACTAGGAACCTGAGCCATGATAGAGGCAGAAAGGGAAAGGGTATTTCAGAAAAGACATTTATTTAAAGACTGGTCTGTGTTGAAGGAATGCATTAGAAAGACCGAAGACACAGCGGACTTTTCTCCATTTCTGCAGTCTGTGTTTCTTTTTTTGCCAGTCTCTCACCTACAGATGCACTGGTCGAGTTCACTTTCCCCTTCTCAGAGCTGAAGAACATCTGGGTTCACAAGAGGGCAGGACAGATTCAAGAATAAGTTAATTAACACCTCACAGTGCTTTAAATCACATTCAGAAACCTAAACCAACATCTGCTGAAGACAGTGATAAGTCTTGCTGCTTTATCTCTCAAAGGAAATTGGCTTTTCAAAAACCACTAAACACCTGTTGACAATCAGAGTGGTTCTCTGTTTTCAAAGTGGGCAGAAAAGGACTGGAGACATTCACTTAATGGTAAAAGGGAAAAAATAAAAGTGAACCAAAATCCCTGTGTTCTGCAGATACTCCAGAAGCTAAAAAAAAATCTGCTGATAACATGCCTGGTTCAGATCTGCCCAGCATCTTTTTAGCAAGTCCTCCTGGTAGCAGTTGGAGATTAATTATTCCCCTCTTTAAAAACCTTTTTTACAATCAGTGGGATGCACAAAGGCTTTAAATGTGACCATGACCCAGACCTCCCTTCTTCACAGTACTCCTGCAGCCAGAAACGGTTGCAATTGTTGGAACAGTATTTGGCTTTGAAATCCCACCATCCAAATCCAATTCTCACCTTTCAGAGTGACCGTTATCTTCTCATCATTTGAAATACTTCTGACTACTGATCTGAAGCTGTAGGGTTCTGCCTGCAAGCCTCAGAGGAGCTTCAACTTGCACTTCTGTATAAAGGAGCTCCATGTTGTGGCTGCATTATCTGTCCAGCTGCCATCAGACAATAGCACTAAAGAAAAACGAAACTCTCTTTTCAAGTATTTATTCCTAATTTACTAAGGGCTAACAGTAACCAGTGACAAAACCCCAAAAGTTCTCATTGAAATATTTCATTTACCTAACAGCTTGAAATCTCCAGGCTGAAGATTATGTGCTCACACATGTCTGCGTGCTAAGTCTTCAATTAAAGAAAATAGAAAAGCCTTGCAGTTAAACCACTGGGAGACCTCTAAGCATTCACAGCCTCTTCTCTTTGCACATGAAATGTTAATGGGGCAACCACGCACGGCTGGCTCCACAGATAATGGTTCAGATACCAGTGGATTTGTGATACCTATCACTGGGCTTCAGAGGTGAGAGGGCCTGTTTTGCTTCTTAGGTGATGACATCTTGTCAACATGCCACGTTCCTCACGTCAGTTCAGGAGTTCATTACATCTAGATAACACCCTTTTTGCTCTCCGGCTCATGTTTTTTAATGCCATGAACAACCTGGTGATTCATCAGAGGAGATGGATGGTGATCTGCGGCAGGCAGACAGCCTCCAGTTGATCTACTGCCCTGTTTGGAGCTCACCCACAGGGCCTTCAATTTCATGTGGGGTGTTTACTGCAGTTCCTGAAAGTCCAGTGCTGTTATAGAACAAGCTCGTAACCGCACCTGACAAAGGTTCAGGGCTTGTCAAAATTGGTCTAATTTGTATGCTGTGTAAACAACATTAAGTCTTTGGAAGTTTACTATTAAGTCTTCAGTTACTAAAATTGCATTTCAAAATATGCATGACCAGGGAGATATTTGCAGAACACGTTATGGTTAGCATGGATGATAGCTAGCACACAGCAGTAGTCTGCATTGTGCTGCTCCACATACAGGACCACAATCTACTATTGCTTAGGCCAAGAGTCGTAGTTCAGTGCACTCTGATAAGGAAAAAAGTTTTCTGATATCCTCTAGAGCTTACACAGAAAAAACTTTTTGGGTTTGCTTGGCAGTTTAAAATAAATTCAACTGAGCACCTGGTTGTAGTGTAGGCCACCCCAAAAGAAATGTCTTCTATGGTAACTACAACAGATACAAAGAGCACAACAATATTACAGTAGAGTAAATTGTCAACATAGTCACTACCATAAGCTGTGCATTTTCACCAGTGATGAAGAAGAGCCTGCATGCTGTGCTAGTAAAAATCTTCACCAGTGGAGGTGAGCCACTGTTTTACAGCTACTATGATAGCTTCAGTGCTGAGACAATGTTCCCCATGCAATCCATCTTCCACTGGCTGAAAAGACAGAAGTCAGAAGCTGCCAAATCTGGACTATACAGTGGGTGTGGAAGGACAGCCCAGTCAAGATCAACAATGTGCTCTACAGTCTTCAAACTAGTATGAGACCTGGAGTTAATGTGTTGCAAGAGAAGGGCTGTCATCTTCTCTGGCCTGACACTGGAAGTTCAAGTCTTCAGCATAGTCAGTTCTTTCTGATCCTGTATAAGCTCTCGTGGGACCCACCTGGCACAAACGGCAATATTTCAAGGTTACCACTATTTGTTTCCAACACACTGAAGCTGGTATTCAGCTCCATACACAGTTCCATGGTCATAATTTGCTGCTTCATGATTGAGTCACTTGTCTTGGTGCCCAGTACAGGTGCAGGAAATTATATCTTGGGATCTTTGTATTTATCCTCATCTCAGAGGACAAGAGCACCCAGCTTCTAGAGCTGTGATCCATTGAAATGTTAAGGCAAAAAGGAAAAAAATGGCTCCACGCTCCATACCAAAGACTTAAGACAATTTTTCGAGTTCATTTTTGGTTTAAGTTTATGCACGTTTTATAAGGGCTCTGAGTATGAGAACGTAATTTTCAGAAAGAATGAAAAAGACAAGGACACTTAAAAGGCCTTTGATTGGACTAAATTTCATGTAAGGGAAAAAAATGATGCTTACTCTACCGTAGGTAAAATTTTGCCTCATTCAGAGTCAAGAGGAGTTGGGCCAAGTTTTCAAACCATAATTTATTTTCAGAGGCTAGCACAGTCTAGTACTGGATTTATCCAATGGTCTGATTTCATCCCTGGAGACTGGGTGGGTCTTTTTGGAGAACAAGAGTTAATGTTACACTAAAGGAATACACAAGATACACAAGAAAATTATTGTTCTAACTGAAGATACACAATATTTTACTTTATTTTGACTGATGAATATACTGAACTACCAGATTACAGTTCTCAGAAACAGCAGCAAATCCCCACTTTTTCTTAAAAAGAGAATGACATGCAAAATAAATTCAGAAGCTAAAAGCAGCCAAATAAAAACACTCTTGTCTGTTAAATAGAGGTTAATTCCTGAAGCATACTTTTAAAACACTTTGTTTTCAATCCAATTTGGAGTTTTATGAACCAAAATGCCGTTATGGTGGTTGCTAAAACAGTTGTATTAGTTGTTACAATTATATCCACATCTACCCAGGGCCATAAACCTTCCCACTTGTTGCATAATGCTGCAATTACTCCATAAACTGTTAGTCAGTTAGTTGCCCGCAGAATAAATAAGTGTCAATGAGAGCCACTGGCCTGCACAAAGGATGAGAATGCAAACGGAAACCAGGGAATTCTCCAGATTTATGAAAGTGGTTTTATTGACCATTATCAAATGTCCAAAAGAGTCAGACTTTCCTCAGCATATAAAATTTGTAATTGTAAACCAACAGTATTGCAATGGAACGTTCCACTGCAGGATGTGAAGAGGAGAAAGAACGGCTGCTGCACTCGTGTGGTTGAGCCCACTCCTGCCCTCCAAGGCCTGCATCTCTTCCTTCAGCCCCCAGAGATAAACATGCCCTTGTTTGAGGGGCTGGAAATTGCTCAGACTCTATTAGGAGACAAGGGGAAGCTCTTACTTTGAGTAGAATGGAAAAACATGGACAAAATGCCAGCAAGCTGCTTTTTATCTTCAATTTCTTGGACTGCTGCACACTACCAAAAGTCTTTTGCTTCCCCAGACCCTACGGTACCTCTTTAGCTGAGCTGTGAAGTTGTTTCATCAACAAACACAACCAACTCTCAATGACAAGACTGGAAGATTTATGATTTTTGTCATCTTTAAACAGCTGTCGTAAAAAAAAAATAATAATAATAATAAAAAATATATATATATATAGTGGCAAGCTGCTGAATTCATTTGCTAGAAATTGACACTTATTGATGGCTGCTGCTCAGGGATAACATGGTGACCTGCTGTAGTAATGACAAGATAAGAGCTTGCAATAAAACAATAGGGGAAAAGAACTTTAGGTCAAACATTTTCAAAGATCACATGCGTGAAGTCAAGCTTTGAATGCATCTGTAAACACCAAATCCCAGGTCATCTTTTCAGAACTGCTGTGTCCCTACAGTCCCTAGTGAAGTCAAATGCATTGTGCTATGGAAAAGCATACCTCGGGCTGCTTCTTCAGTAGCCTAAATATAGATGTATACACCTAATGCTGAGAAAAAAAAATTGGCCTCAAAGGAGAGAAAAAAAGAGAAATTACAAACATGCTACAGCTGTGTCACTGCTGCAGTATCAATCCCTAATGAGAAAGATCTGCTCACAACTTGTGTTTTCAAAACCAGGGTTCAAGGCCAGGATTTTATATCATAGAAAGGAATTCACCATTTGGCAACCAAACTGCAGATTTCCTTCTTTATAAGAACAGAGGAAACAAAGCATCACTGGTTTCAAACCCTCCCAACTCTACTTTCTAGCTCCTTGCATCCCATACAGGTCTGCATATCTCAATATCAATCTTGGCATGGGTCAAACACCTTGCTAGTGTTGGCTGGACAGTGTGTGCCAGAAGAGCCTTGGCTTCCTCATAGCATGACACCAACAGGAACCCAGATGGGAGTCCAGCAAGTGTTCAGCAGCACCAGGCCTCCCCAAATACAAATAGCCTTTGCCAGTAGCAGAGCTGCTCCTGGAGAATACTTAGATCTGGTTCACCAACAAGAATGGGGTGAGATAGTTAAAAGTTCCTTGAGGCCTTTACATTTCTAACATCCAATGAACTGAGTTCTCCTTAAGAATATATGTTTTTGGCAGACGAACACCCAAATTGATCCTCTATGCCAACAGGAAAGACTCTTGGCTTATCCTACTGCTCTCCACGCTGGAGATCAGCACAAAGTGCAGCCAGAAAGGCAGACAGCTGTATGGACCCATTAGTTTTATTCCACTGTCACCAGGGAGTTCCCTTATTCCCCCACCCCACTTCTTTGCACAGTCATTGGGTGCCCCCCCACTTTTCCTACAACTATTGGCCAGCGTTGCCCCATTTTTTCCACTCTCCTCACTGCTGCAGGACAGGGCATGAAGGAAATGATGCCCCATCTCTGATGAAAGTCACAGATGAACAGAGCTGGGCTAACATGGCTGTCCATTTCCAAAGCAGCCTCCTTGTAACACCACCACAAAGCATGCAGGACAGAGGCCACTTGGCTTGACTGCTGTCCTTTGATAGGGAGGAGTTAAGGCTGCTAAAATTTTGTCTTTAGCAGCCTGGTGGCATTTTGGGTACTAAATGCTTCAGCCTGCCCCTAGAACATGACCCAAAGCCCAACAAAAGCCATTGAGTATAAGCCTTGCTGCTTCACTGGCTTGGTCTTTCACCAAACCCTAGAAGCATAACTACCAGTACATAACAGCAGCAACATGGAAGGAGCATCTATGTCTGTGCCAATTTGGAAAAGACAAAGACTGGTATGCCTGAGGTACTGGGAAATAGATGTCAACAACAGTTAGTAGCTGAGGGAGAGCCCAGCCATGTCTATGCTTGGGGCAGGTGGCAATGGGATGTTACCGGTACTCACAGATGGATCACAAGGCTCTGCAAGGCACAGCACTTGTGTGCTCCGCTATGAGGTCTCTGGCCAGCTGCAAATCCTACAGGACTTAAATAAAACTTGGCTCTTAATCAACAGATTGAATGTTGAGAACCTGAGTGTGAGGCAGGTGCCAGAACCCACAGCTAGTGAAAGTTGTTATGCACCAGAACACATGGCCAGACCAGGCTTACAGCCTGAAATGACTGTGATGGGAGCAGCAAGTTTTCTCTTTTTAATGCACTGCTGTTTCCTGCGCCATGCGGTTACAGCAGTGCAGGTGACTGTGCAGCCGAATGGTGACATCAGACACCACAAAGTATAGCTTCTCATGGCTCTTCTCAGAGCCATATAGGTAGAATCTGACCATGGCTTTTGTCATTCTTAATAATCAGCCTCAATTTTAAAGAGGATTGCTAAATAAATAAGGTGCAAAAGTAGCAGTAGGACCACCTCTTGCTTCAAGATGTTTCAGACTCTCAAGTTAAGGTCTAGGCTCTAGAACCCAAACCCAAAGTGCAAGTCCTATGCCTGCAAAAACCAGTCTGTAGGCAATAAGGAACAGTGCTTCATTAAATAGCAACTCTGCAGCTTGCACATGTGCTGCATTTTATAGCATATGAGATTTAGGAACAGTGATAGCTCAGGCTGACATAACCAGTTTTGAAAAGGCAAAAACTGGAAGGTTTCTCAGAGCTTTGACAAAAGAGTTTGCAGTCATTTCCCTGTGGTTTTTCATTTCTCAAACACTTAGCAGAGGAGTTGCATGCTAGAGCTCTGTCAAACCCCCTCAGAGTCACTCTACCCTAGTTCCTAACACTGAGCTACCTGAAGTGCTGTCCTATATAACAATCATTTCCAAACTTCTTTTGTTTGTGGTAGACACGAAGCCTCAGTATCCTGCTGTCTCTGTGTCTTTCATTCTCCAGCTTCTTTGGACAACAGGGCTTCTGTGCATTTTCAGCCAAGCAGGTGCTTGATCTTCTACATTGGCCAGAGTTTCTGCTTTTTTTCCTGCTAACACCTTCTGCATTCTTTTCTTCAAATGGGAACTCGTGTCAGTGGTTCAGAGAGCAACACAGTCACCTCTAGAATGATTACTGAACCAAGACCTTGCTGTCCTACTAATATCGCTACGTTTCATTTCTGACTGTAGCCAAGGATGGCATAAAACTAGAAATGTACAGGCTCTTTTAAAATGCTAGATCTCTCTGCCTTTTACATGCATTTTAGGTGCTAGAAGGTAGAAAATAGGCAATATTGTTCTTGTTCTTCTAAATGTTGCAAGTTCTGTGGACTCTCTCCCATAGCCAGCCCCACAAACAGCAGAAAGGGCTGTTCATGTATGTAGTCAGCTCTGGATGAACTCTGTCTAGTCATGCATTTCTCAGGGTGAATTTTTCAAAGGAGATGCAGAACAAAGTACTTGACCCCCTTGTGAACACGTGCCAGTACTAATGCTGCCTTCCAGCCCAAATTGCAATCATTAACATCCATTACAGACCACCGTCTCCTAAGCCCTGGGCACATCAAAACAGCCAAGAGTGGCTTTGGTGCACTCCTATTGAAACATAGGTGCATGGGTACGTCTTCTGAACATTGCAAGTAGGCCAGAGAAAAATAACATTCCCTTTCTTGGAACTTGTTTTCAGCAGTTGAACATTTCACAAAGAGAAACTGTTAGAGCAAACACTCAAAAGGTCAAGCTCTAAATAAACAGAGAGACAGAGTGATGAAAAGGGTTAGTTGTTATTAATGCAGCTAAGATGATCACAAGTCAAAAAAAAAGCAACGCAGTAATGAAGACAGAGCACTAGGAGCATGCAAGACCACATGTGAAGATACAAAAAGCAAAAGTTACATTCCCCAGCCTGAGATGTAACAGGACTCAAAGAATCCTCCTTCACTACTCCCTGGGATTCCCAGCTACTTCACAACTACAGTCACTGACTTGAGGAAGATCAACAAACTGGTTGTGTACCAGGAGTGTGCACACCAATCTCCACAAGAGTATTATGCTCACCTAAGGTGAAAACAAATCCAATTTGTACCTACTACATAAACCTTATTTTATTTTCATGCATGAACAGGATTTCCCTCCAAATCAGGTGCATGTTTCTGACACATTATGCCCATAAGATGTGGCATGCAGCTCACAGTGGAAGAAATCTCTACAGTCAACCACCACCGCCAAGAAGACGACGATGAAAACATTAGGAAAAAAAAGATAAAAAATAATGGAAATGTTGATGAGCTAAATTCTGCTTAAAGCTTTCCTGTTTTATTGGTGTTTACTTTTGGGACTTGCTTGTTTACCAGTAACACGCCAGCGTTCCACTGGATATAGTGTGTACTTTACAGAAAGTACAGAACCATAGAAGCCACAGATCTTGGCTCAGAAGTGAAATTCAGATCTGATTATGTATCCTGCTTTAGGACTGGCTCTCCTTATAATGAGCTGAGCCCCAAGCACAAGCATAGTCAAAGTTTGGCTCTACAGTTTGTATCTTGACCCTAGGTAAACCTCAAACAGGATCATTTGTGGTTCAGAACAAACAAACAAAAAAATCCCTTGATGTTTCTGAGTCATCACATTGCCTTAGTTCAATTTTCAAAGGTGGATTTGCCTCAGTTGATCAGAGAGCTTTAGGTGGGCTCCCTAAGTGCTGCTTGGCTCAAAGGCAACTTGGCATCCTCAACACCATTCGTCCAGAGGGAAGACCTATCAGAGAAGAGCCGCATGTCTGTACCATGCAGGGCCTCATATGCAAGGCTATGAGCAGCTATTTGCAACTGTTCACAACCAGGCTCCAGCTCACTAAGAGCAAGGAGAGCACTTCGGACATTCCTGTGAATGTTAAACATTTGCTTAAATGGCAGGATGAACTCCTCCCTCACACTGCGCCATCTCACATTGTGCAGTACAAGTTGTCCTCCTCCTGTTGGCTCCCATCCACAGCAGTGTAATTAGAGGAGAACTGGTGTGACAAGAGCAAACAATAAAGTAAACACACATAGATCAACTGTTCCAGCTTCACAAGTGCCAGTCCCAGAACTAGAGAACAAAAGTGCTCAGGAAAGCAGTTCCTTAGGCACTCAAAAGGAAGACTGGGACCTAAACAGCTCATGCACTGATGAGAAAACGAGCAGGTCACTAGAGGTGCCAACCTGCATACGTGGCTCCAGTAGATTTCCAAATAACCCAGATAAAGTGAGCCAAGCATCTGTGGATACCTGCGATGGCCTCCCATAGCACAGGGGACCGCAGGCGCTGCTGAGGAGAACAGGCTGTTGACTTGGGGAGAAAAACATAAAAATAAAAAAGCAAGGACTGTTGGAACTACAGAACGGTGTGCTGAGGAAACAGGAAAGGAAACAGCAATAAACTGCTGGGACCCACTGCTGCAAGAAATAAGTAGGACAAACTGCTGGGTCAACAGAGCATCGAACATGGCAAAGGCCTGGCCCCGTTACCGTGCTGAAACATGAATGGCTGAATGCCAATCCTGTGAGGAGCCCACTGCTTACAACAGAACAAATTATTTATTAGATGCTAACAGAGATGGAGATGTAGAGTGAGGAGGAGTGGACAGGTACATTTATGAACAACATGCATGTGTGTGTGGTGCTGGCAGCAAGAGATGGAGAACAGGGAGCAACTGCACCATGGTTGACTGTGCCTTGAGCTACATGCAAAGCCTTTCTGTAGACTGGCTCTTACAGTGCTGTCCACAGTAGCAACATGGGGCATGCTCAGCTGCCAGGCATCCCTAGTCATTGGGTTACGACTGTACAGAAATTGGTGCATCCTAATAAACAGTATCTTTTGCTAGAGAATGCTGGTGACCTCCAATGTCCTCCTTGTGTTCTGAAATGAATTGACAAGGCCAATGTGCTCTGGCATGCAAACACATGCACAGACACAGTGTTTGCTTTGCTTATTGCCCCATACCTGCACATCCCAGTCAGAGACAACTGTCATTCTGTGGCATCACATGAAAGACATTGTGAGTGCAGCTTCTTGCCCAGCCTCAGCACCCTGAAGCTCCCAGGATAACACCCAGATATGCTCTTTTCCCCCAGAGCCTCTGACCATCTAGCACACCAGGGACACAAAGGAAAACCAAAAGACTCACTGAAACTTGGAGCTGTCAGTTCGGATGGCCCCACACAACCACACCCAGACCTGACAAGTGCCTTCACAACTTCTCCTTTTAAGAGGAAGCACAGATGACTGCACGTCAAAACCCCGGGCTTCACTTCCCCACTTCAACACCAACTGAGTCGCTGGACCTGGGCATGTTAATTAACACAAGCATTGTTTGATTCCCCCATCTGTCAGCTATTCTATAGAAGCATTCTCACTCCCAGTCCTTCACTGCTTGCAGACAGAAGCCTTCTTCCCTGCAACCCCACCAGTCACAATGAAGAAAGAATGAGTGCAGATGGATGAAGACCAGAGTGGGACAGCTCATCTGTGGTAACTCCAAGGGAGAGGGAAGGGAATATAAGATTCAAGCAGTCTAACTTAAGTGTACTGGTGAATTCTTTGCTCAGAGCACCAAGACTGACATTAAGCCATTTGCACTAAATTACAGTTTGGATGAACATTTCTCTTCGCCCATGTTCAGCTGAAGGCTGAAAACTGAAGTCCTCAACTTTACAGTACCGTGAACTCCCTAGAGAACAGCAGAAATCACAGGTGAACAGCCAACTTTGAGAACAGGGACAGAGCTCTACAAGTGCATTACCTAGCCATTATGTGCCTAAATATGCAGGAATGCATGTGGGTGTTTGAAACCTCGCATGAAAACCCAGGCTCAAAGCATGTCAGGTAGTTAATAGAATCACAGAACCATTTGAGTTGGAAGAGACCCTTAAAGGCCATCTGGTACAACTCCCTGCAATAAACATGGACACCTACAGCTCCATCAGGCGCTCGGGGCCCCATCCAGCCTGACCTTGGGTGTCTCCAAGGCCGGGGCATCCATCTGGACAACCTGTGCCAGCACATTATTGCCCTTACCGTGAAAGACTTCCTCCTTATATCCAATCTAAATCTCTTCTCTTTTAGTTTGAAACTATTTCTCCTTGTCCTATCACAACAGACCCCGCTAAAGAGTCAGTCTCCTTCTTTCTTATAGTCCCAATCTAGGTACCGAGAGGCCGCTATCAGGTCATCCCAGAGCCTTCTCTTCTTTGCTATACAGAAAGTAAAATTCAGTTTGCTCAGAATTTCTACTGTAGCCAACGTTTTGTCCATTCCCATAAAAGAACTTACCAAGAAGTGTTAAGCATACAAAAGTCCAAAAGCTCCCACGTACCAGTATGAATAAGGTATAGATTCCCCTGAAAGTAAGCATAAAGTCACTGTAACACCAGAAATAGATACAATGTGTTACATCTTTCGGAAAGGCAGGGAGCCACCAAGTAAAAAGGCTACACTGTGATTTACTCAACCTCCTAGTTGTTGTCTGAGCGCCTCAGATGATAGAACCTCTGATCCCTACTCCCGGCTTTATTAAATCAACACAGTTGCTTCCAAGTTAATACAACTATGCTGACATTGCTCTGGCCCAATATACTCATCACAAAATGGTAAACTACATTGTGTTTCCAAGTGCCTTCTTAGGATAGATCAAACTCACCCATGCATGCAATGTATATGGGTTTTGCATATATCACATTGCATCTACTAAGGCATCTTTTTTTCATCTTTGTATGTTTCTCTTTCTGGCTTCTTGTCTCAAATTTCCAAAAGCTGGAAATAATCATAGGATCATGAAGGTTGGAAAAGACCTCTAAAATCATCTAGTTCAACTGTCCACCTACCACCACCATTACCCACTAACCATGCCCCTAAGTACTACATCTACCTTCTTCCTTAAACACCACCAGTGATGGCGATTCCACAGCCTCCCTGTGCAGCCTGCGCCAGCATATTATCACTCCTTCTATGCACCCTGAACCTCCTGTGGCACAACTTGAGGCCATCACCTCTTGTCCTATCACTGTTGCCTGAGAGCAGAGGCTAACTCCCACTTCGCCACAACCTCTTTTTAAGAACAGAGTGACAAAGTCTCTCCTGAGCCTCCTCTTCCCCAGACTAAACAATCGCAGTTCCCTCAGTTGATCCCCATAAGATTTGTGGCTCCAGACTTCACACTCACACGAACAGAGACAGCTTGATTTCGGCTGCAAAACAGCTCTTTTTCATAAATGTGTTTGTTTTACACCCTTCTAAAACAGAGTGGGGCACAACACAGCCACCCAACGTCAGATGAGCCATATAAGAGCGGCTGAACAATCCTGAACACCAGGGCAACAACATTTATCTTCCTCGCTTCCCACATTCCTTGTACCTAGTTTGCATAAAACACATGGATGTGTCAGTAACAGAGAAGCCCAGGAGGCCGGTAGCAGTGCCTGATTTCACTGGTCTTTCCTCCTGCCTGACAACAAAACAAAACAGGCACTTCGGCCATGATACTGTCTCTTCACCAAAGTCTTCAGGCTCAGACAAGGTCAGAATGCTGTTCCTCTAGGCTAGCATGTATATATCACACGGTCCAAGAGCTAATTCATCCTTAAAACTCTATGGCTTGGTTAATTAAATCATTCTCAATCTCTGAGATGACCATTTTATCTTGCCAGCACAGGTACCTCACTGTCCCTGTGACACTGCATTGGGACACAGACCAGTGGAGGAGAAAACCACGTGGCCACTGCCCATGTGAGCCTGGCACAGCTACTTTCCCTCTGTAAGTATGGGGAAGTGACTATAAAAATCGGGATACAGCCTTATGCCTTTCAGAGGCTTTGTGAAAAATTTAGTTAAGATTCATAAGAGGGCTCTGAAAGTATAAAAAAAACCTACATAAATGATAAATTTTACTGTTTTTAATGATGAATAGCCACAGTTTTGAGAGATCTTTTCTTAGTTTCCGTACAAAGGTGCAAAAATATCCTTCATTGCAAATAACCACTCTGCCTGCTGTGAGAGGCTATGCACATGATTCCAATTGCCTTTCACAAAGAAAACAAGAATAACATTTTGCATTTATAGACTTTAAAACTACTTTGCAGACAATCGAGTCTCAAAACCCCCACTGTGATACAGGAGGCAAACATTATACCTGTTTTACACAGGAAACTAAGAGGCAAAAATATTGAACTGCCTTGCCTAAAGCCAGAAATGAGACATTTGAGAATTCAGACACACTAGCGAGGTCTATCCAGACCCACATTTGCTCACTTGCTCTTCTTAACAAACTGTTTACTATTCCACTTCCATACAGCAAATGCACAAAACAAGTGGCACCATCACTTATCTGCATTCCCTACACATTTAACTTTCTGTAGGTACCTCTACTGACCACAGAATGTGCCTGGGATTGCGTTAGGCCACTTATTCAATTTCCTAGCATGTGTGACAGTAGAAAAGTTGTTGACAACTAAAAGTTAACCAA
The DNA here is from genome assembly GCF_019238085.1 of Lagopus leucura. Lineage (NCBI taxonomy): Eukaryota > Metazoa > Chordata > Aves > Galliformes > Phasianidae > Lagopus > Lagopus leucura. The sequence continues at coordinate 1,400,175 of NW_024962274.1, read as the reverse complement.
ACATGTATTTTTAGAACCTAAGCCCGACGTTCTAGTGTCTGGACTCATAACTACCCATTTCTCTGACATTAAGCTGAGCCACCACATGAGAAAATTGCTAGAATGATAGTATTTCCAGGGCACACTGAGTCACTGTCCGACATCTAAAATGGGAAATAAAATAATTTCTCAGAAATTGTCAGCACAGTGGGAGGCAAAGTTTGCAGGAACTCAGCTTGTAGAGAAAAATTCAGGTTTCTACTCTAAAACAGGTCCCTCGGCACTAAGCACACTTTTTTTTTTAATTACCAGATGATAGAAAAACAATTAGGTCCCATGGCGTTATTTCCTGACATTATCTCATATTTAGAACAATTATTAAGCAACACTAGCAAAATGATAATGGTGATGACCAGGGAGCAGCAGCAGAAGGACCATGCAGACTCAGAAACACACATCCTTTTTTGCTTTGATCTGATCCATCCCAGTGAGGAGCTGAGGTCCCTGCCTGGAGACACTTCTTGCCCTGTCCCATGAAGAACGGCGCTCATGAACCTCATCCCCCTCCACAGCAGGAATTCCCAACCCTGGCCAGACCACCTTGGCTTGCCTCCTCACTGGCGCATGGGGAATGCTAATGTTGCAGAGTAAGAAAGTCCCTAGAGCAATAGTTCTCTTCCTCTTCATTTGCATATCATTTTTTTCTTCCCTTTGCAAGTGCAGGCTTCCGCATAATGAATTTAAGCTTCTGACAACAGGCTCTCATAGACTGGGAACTACAGCTCTGAAGTAATTTGCTGACACTGAGGGTTTTCAAGGTGAAAGCCACCGATCTCCTGTGCAGGTATGGGAGAGCCTGTCCTCAGGAGAAGCCTCTGCAGTCCCAATGTTAATGATTAGCTCCTAAATGGAAGCAGAAGGGTTGATGAGGGTTTATATGGCTGCATATCCTTCATATCCCTTTTGAAAGGAGAAACAGATGTTTCCAAAGACCACAAACTTCCACTCTACAAATCTCAGCCTATTACCTTGAGGCAGACAGTTCCAAAAACTGAATTAAAAACCAAATTAATTGTTTTGCTGGAAGGTTAAGAAAAGAGCACCAAGTGGAGATTCAGAGGTTGGATGCATTCCCTTAGACAGCAGTACATCTGTCTGCTCGGAAGGCAGCAGAAGGCATGGGAAAACCCTGTCCTGTCACCAATTTCAGCTGGTAATCAGGGGCTTCAAGACTGCTAACACAACTGCAGAGGAGCACTGGAAAGCTTTCCCCTCTGTCACTCATGCTCTCAAGTTTAACCCTCCTCTCATCTGTCCGTACATGCTCTGGACTTCTCCACTAGCATTCATGTACATTTATAAACAAACATCAGATACTACCTGCTTGTGTAATGCCAAAGAAGTTCATTCATCTGGGATGCCTGGTTCTCCCCCACCTTTTCTCACTCATTTTAAATTGATACCATCTTGATTTACAAAAAAGCGGCACTTTTGAGTGCTGCCTTCAGATAGTCATTTGTATGCATTTCTCATCTGTTAACTAACAAAAAACAGAGGAAAAAGTTAATTTTGCTGTAGCAGCCCGTTGTGATATAAATAAAAATAATAGGTGCATTCACAGATTTTGAACTTTTTACAGCCACTGCTGCAAGAAGCAATTTTAATTTATAACCACGGAGACTTGCAAAACATATAACGAAGACATAATAAAATGGAATGTTTATCCTGTGGCTCCCATTAGACCTCTTCCGTTCGATGGTTGTAACTAATGACTTGTTTTTCCACTTTTGTATTGGAAGCCTTATTATTGGGCTGCACAGAGCATACCTTATTTGATTTCCCTAGCAATGCCTGCACCTCTCACTGAAGCCTGCAATTAGATGTTTATGAAATAATATTGAAAAGCTGCATAATCTTGTCTGTGGTCAAAAATTAAAACAAAACAAAAAAAAGCCAGCGACAAAACAGCCCTGTTGGTATAATATTATACTGAGTACAATAGACTAATGTTCACTCCAGTGCATGTGTCCTTTTGAGTAACCACTTCTATCTGACAACCTTTTTTTGGCAGCAGAACACACTGTACTTTTTGGATAATTGACTGTGGAATATAGTGCTGTTTACTCAAAAGCAGGTCACACAGAACTGAGCTTCCAGTTGTCTTTATCCTTTTACCTTTCTTATCTTCGTGCCTGAACACTGAACTTCTTTTAATTACATGTGGTTTTAATTGCTGTGCTGTACTTATTCATCAGAAGGTGGTCTGGTGGTGAAAGAGAAAAGAAAGGTGGGAAGCTGAATTCAGATTTGAAAAGTAGACGTGGAGATATTATTGGTGAGCTATCTGACACAGATACAACCCCAAACATTCATTTCCAACACCCTCTGTTACCTGCAGGGTCACATTTGCATGCAGCATAACTGCGTAGTTTCTCTACTCTTAAAATCGACAGGATGGTTTCACCCACCACTTGCTCACTGATCTGGAAATTCAATAGTGGCAAAGCCCCCATTTGAAGCCCCTCAAGCCTTGGGGGATGGGCACTCTTAGGGAAACGATGTGGAAACATAGAAGTTGTGAAAAATCTAGAGCAGGGTAAGTGCAGATAAGGAAACGAGTTCAGGAGAAAGTTTCATCTGAAGTGTTCAAATGAGGCAGTGAAAGAACTGATGTGTTTCTAAAGATTTTCTTGGGATGCAGCCTAAGGGAAAAGAGGTCACAAGCGTTGCTTAACAGGAGAGAGAATGGGCTTTGATGGTGCAAAGGGAACAGAAGAGCCTTCTAACACAGGCTGAAGGAGGCAGTGCAAGCACCACTCTGATGCAGATCTTCAGACAGAGAACCACAGGAGTCACCCAAGACCTGAAGCTCGCAAAGTTCTCATGTAACTCGGCTTTGCAAGAGTACAGATGTCGCTGGGTACTAACTCACAAGAGGCTTCTTCTGTATTCTAAGACTGGAAAATAACCCCTCAGGTTTCCCAGTGACAGCCTAGATGGAATCTGTCAGTGGCAAACACACAGCAGGAGCTTCCCTGGTCATTTATGCAGTTTTTCCTCCAAAAAAGTTGTGAGTTTTCACTTCAAGCTCTCAGAGCAACAACAGAAAAGGAGGTGATTCACTTAATGAGTGAGCAGTTCTCACAAAGCTGGAGGAAACCCCTGAAAGGAAACATCCTTCAGGTGTTCTAAAATACACTAACTAGGAATTAATGGGATGAATGCGATTTTATCTCATCTGCTCTATTAGATCCCAGGTGTGGTTCCATTTTACTGATGACTCAAGTAATCCTAATACGTCAGTTTAAGTTACTGCCGATTCATTTGAGGAAATTTTATTTGTTTAGAAAAGAACTTTAACTGGCGGGGATGAATGATACTGATGATAATAATTCATCTGTCTGTGCTGGTGCTAAAACACACAGTGGAAAATCCTGCTAATGCTAGATTGATCAGCTAACACACAGCAGATCCGCTCTTCTAATTTGTTTCACGTAGCTGACTTCAGACAGCACACTGCACTCTGCACTATTTTGAGGTTCCATGTAAAACAAAGTCTACTAGCACGGATAAAGAGCAATATGAGTACTATTCTACTACAAGAAAGAGTTTGCCTGATGGCTTTTTTTTCCCCCAAGCAGAGAGAATACACTTTTTGGAACAAAGGAAAAAATGTGATTGGAAAGTTTAGAGCCCTTAAATTAATTCCCTAGACAAAAAGTTGAGGCATCATATTCATAACATCATGTTATGTAACTTGCACTGGAGCCAGGCAGCTACTAAGTGAAATAGTATGAGTTATAAAAGCAAAATATTATTGTGAAAACAATTTTACAACTTCATAATTCACTATTACTTTCATTTAAGAACAAAGCTGTCAGTACAACTGCAAATTCTGCTTTCCGTGCAGGAGTCCTTTCAGCTGGTGATAGGAAACTTTTTTTTCCCTCCAGAGGCTGCTATTCCACTTAATATACTGCATTTCTTTACAGTTATACAGAGGTAAATCTTAACAGGAAGTCTGTTATGTGGGTGCCTAAGCAAGTTTAATATCAGAACATTTATGATCAATAAATGTAAACATATATTATCAATTATTTCTTACTACTCCTGGAGGAAGAAATACCAAATCAACACCCAAAATAGACTACTTTCTACTCTTTATAACCAAGAATTTATTTTAAGTGGGAACCCACACGGCTTGCACTTCTCACTAGGCACCACGATCAGCTCACAGAGGTATTTGGCTCAAGGTTGTGGTTGCCCACAACCACACCTACCAATGGAAAAGTGAATCACCTTTTCAACTGCGCACAGCTCCCTACACAAAGTTGGTGCCTTGTAACAGACCATTGCTATGATATGTGAGCACATTCCATTAAGAACTGGATTAAGACCACAAATACGTTTCGCAGAGCTCAGTAGGAAAATGACATCGGCATGGGCCAATCTGTTCCAAATGACATAACCAAAAATACTCCATTAGCCAAAGCAACACTATGAACAGAGTAGTTCCTTGTCAGGAACCAGCAACACTGTCAGGTTATTAGTCCTCAGTTTCACACCAATAAAGCAGGCAGGGCTCTTCTTGCCTCAAGCAGAGAAGCTTCCCAGAGACACCGAGATGCTCCCTGTCTACTTCTTCTCCCCAGCTCTCTTACTGATTTAGTGCAATTTGCTTGGGCAAATTTTCTTGCTCCTTCATGTCCTAGCAATCAACTTGGCAATAACAGAAATTATTTGATAGGAGAACAACGTCACCATGCATTTCAGCATTCTGGCTTTGGAAGAATTGCAATGCAGTTGGACACGAACACACTTTAAAACACCAAAAATCAGCTCCTCCAATAATCAGCGGCACCATCACACACAACAGCCAGAGTATGCCTGTGAATTAATTAAACTGCACTCACTTTCATGGGGTTCTGCTTTTAGAATTGAAAGCTGTAAACTGAAAGCAAGCCCAACTGTCCTTGCCTCATCAGCTGCGGAGCATGCTGCCCACCAGAGACCAGAGCTCAGATGGCCCCAGGGCTCTAGCAATTACTGCTGCCCAGAAACCAGACAGCCTCCTCAACAGATGTTTCTTCTCACCCATAGGTAAGTATCTGCTGACTACATTTTATGGCCACAGATAAAATATCCTTACCCGTTAGACTGTGACACAACCTGACAGCATCTGTCAATGCAGACACTTGGCTATCAAGAGTTAAACAGCCCAGGAACAGAGCCCTTAATTAACTTCAAGGCTGCCCCATTCCTTATCATGTATGGAGGCATTGTCCTCAGCTTATTTTAAGAAGGAGCAAGAAAGAACATCCACGTATTATGTCAAAAGCCTCTTTCTCAATTATTCCTCCTTTATTACAAACGCAATGTGGCTGAACAAAGGCTAAAACTCAAAAACCTGCAAAAAAAAAAAAAATAAGACAGCTGTAAATTTAAGTTGGTTTCTCAGTGTATGCTGACCTGACTTACTCCCATACCTACCGGATTCCTGTTATCTTTAACTTCAAGGTAACTGTTTGGTGATTCTGTTTCTCTGTGATTCCCAAGAGACAAATCTGATGAATTCGTATCATCAGCCAGTTTTGCTAATAAAAGAAGCATTTAAATAATACCAATATAATATAAAGAACCAACTGTGAAGTTCTGAAACAAGAATTGTAAGCTTTTTTTTTTTTTTTAAGTGAGAATTGGGTTCTTTCAAAAGTTTAGGCTGTAAGAGACTGTGCTGGATTCCTGTAGTAAAGAGCAGCAAGCCATTACAAAATCATCTCTTTGCAACTCTTCCCAACCTGAATATTCTGAAGAAACTCACAAAGATACTGGTGCAGAGATTTGTATTATCTTTGAGTGAAAAACACCGCTCTCAATGCCACAGAGTGCCAACAAGTCCCAACTCTGATCTGCTTCTCTCAGTGTGAGACACCGTCTTCTTCCCCTCCTCCTCATTTGAACAGAAGCAACACAACATTTAATTTAATCCACCCAGAAGCAATGACAGAGTCAGCAGCTGATATACAGCTAGTGCTGGTTAGAACTCAGAAATACTGTTTTATGAAGAATGTCAACATTTTGACATTTGTTGCTATTCTCAGGGTAGAACTGCATATTCATCTGGGAAATTTAAAATGTCACATTGAAATCGCAAATTCAATCCTGAATTTTGGAATTTCACCTTTTATTTCACTTTACATTATAATTCTGTCTTTTTTTAATGTATTCAGTACCAGACTGCAACATTTTAAATAACTTTTTAATTTGATATGGTTTTGTTTTAACATTGTAAAACTATGGGCAATTACTGGCTTGCATTGACAGAAAACCAGCTTGAACCATCATTTCACACTGTCCCCTGAATCCTATCCAGTGGAAAGCCATTGCCTTGGGCGCAGAGATGAGATTTTGAGGGAGAAGATACTTGGGGGGAGGGAGATGGCAAACATTAAGCCGCCTGCCTTTGCGCACAAGCAAAAAGCTAAGCTAAGAAAGGCTATATCCTGTGACAGCAGGAGGATATCTGGCAGATTGCATTTACTCATCTGCAGAGAACAAAAAATTCCTAGCCACTAGATTAACAGCAAACAGCAAGAGCATTAGTCTCAGTTCAAACACAAGAGCTGGAGGTATTACTTTATGTGAGTGATGGCAGACGCAAAAATTATTAAACCAGTGCAAGAGGAGTGCATCAGTCATAGCAAAGGACACTGTTGAGCAGATGTTTCTGAGGCAAAGATGAAACTTCCAAGCAAATGTCTCCATCACAGGTATTAAATCAGTGGAAAAACTGACAAAAGCTGTGTAAAATGAGAAAACAGCGAGCCGTCACAGCCCTCTTTTGAGTATTGCAAGTTTCATGA
>NW_024962274.1:1269083-1393233 GCF_019238085.1 Lagopus leucura | reverse complement strand
CCCCCCCCCCCCCCCCCCCCCAGTTTCTCCTTTTAATTTCCATAGTGCTCACTGAAAATCCTGCACAGGGCTGAAAGACCATTTGAAGCAGCTGTCCTGCTCCTCATGCACTACTAGTGCATTAGTCCCTTTGGGAGGGAACATGGTTCCTCAGGACAATTAGTAGATTCAGAAATAGGAATGAGAATTCATGGGATCCGAGATCTAAGAAGGTCAGACCTCCTGGATGTCTGCAGTGGCCACTCCTCAAATACACCAGGAAATACACCAGGGAGGTCCACCAAACATTGAGAATTTTTCCATTTCCCATTAAAATCATAAATATCAAAGTCTGAATGCAGAAAAAAGCACTTTCAAGTACAAAAATACCCACCAAAGCCAATCACTCTGTCTGAGATGTTACTAGACAAAAATAGCAAAGGGTAGGGTTACAAGGGACTGAGCCTTCATAGACTCGCATGAATGAGCTAGAATGTAAGCTGCAGTGGATGCTAATGAATTCAGCACTCATAGAGTGCTTTCTCCTGGTCCACAAAAACATGCAGTAGTATCTCAGAAACACTGCAAGATAACATTCAAGTTGGATAATGGGAAAAGCTTCTTCCCAGAAGAGTGGATGGGCTTTGGGCTCAGGCTGCCCAGGGAGGCGGTGGAGTCACCGTCCAAGAACTGTGGAGATGTGGCACTGAGGGATGCGGTTTAATGGGAAATAGTGATGGTATGTGGACAGTTGGACTACATGATCTTAGAGGTCTTTTCCAATCTTAACAATTCTATGATAACCAAAACCAGTGAAAGGACCTAGAGTTATTGGAAGATATGAAGGGTATTTGGTGATTTGGCCAGATGCGTTGGTTAATGGCAGGAGCTTCTTCAACTGTTTTGGCCACTAGGCAAACCTGCAAAAATCCTCTGTCCATGGCTTTGCCATTTTTATCACCCAGCTGTGGACATCTTTGTGCCAAAAATCATTATACCTAATGAGTCACTCTGGTCTACTGCTTGCTGACTTCTGCCAGCTGAGATGTTAAGAAAGAGCCTTCACTTCACACTTCAATCTGAAAGGACACAGTACCACTGCAAACAGCATGAAACCAGCCCACTGTATCACAAGTTTCTGTGATGGCTTTGTAACAACTCTCGTACTGTTCAGAGATCACTATCAGCAACCAAGAAATCTACTGAGATTTCTGGCCAGGAACGCCTTCAAAGTGTATGAAGGTTTGAATGAGGACATGCACTTCACTTGTTCATTTCCTAAATAGAACTTGGGCATTAATTCTAAGTGCAATGCAACAAAGAACTAAATGCAGAGAGGTTTCACATGCACAACTCTCACTCTCAAAAGTGGCCCAAGGACAGAATGCACCAGAGATGTCTGTGACTAAAGCACATTATTCTCAGTGGGCCTTAAGAACCCATAGAGATTATTTGCTGTTCCCATACCAGTCCAGATTTATTTGGGATCAGTAGGGACATCAACATAATTAGTGCACAGTAGACAGCACAGAGCCACAGTATTGTTGATCTTTTTCTAGACAGAATGCAAAATATAAATCAAGGTATTTTTTGATCATTACAAATCCTAAATGAATTGAATGAAAAAAATCCTACTCAGTGACAGGTTCATGATTGATGTTAGAATTAAGGCTCATGAATTTCTAATCTGAGATGGATTTGTTAAGATTTCTTTAATATTTTCTGCACAAAATGTGTTCAAAATTAAGAATGCATTTTTCTGAATACATTTGGAAACAATTCAGTATTTTAAGATGACTCCATTGCAAGAGGAAAAATATCTAAAAGGTACTCTTGTATTTTAAACAATAACACCTGCTTTTTAAATCATTCTGGCTTCTCAGTTCATTCTCCTTAACTGAGAGACCTCAAAGCAACCCTGAAAAGGCAGAACACAACATATTTTCATGTAGAAAACCGATTCTGATTTCTGTTGTGCTGTAGCCAACAAGTAGATTTATAGCAATTATTCTCCCTATCAGAACTAACAAAGCCTTCCATTTTTTCTTCCTTTTAAGTAAGTCCAAAAGTTGATTTTATGAATGAGACTGCAAAGAGAAGAACACTCAGTAAAACCGGACAATACAGCTTCACTGGCAAAGCTCACACTGCTTTATTGCTGAGCATGTCCTACCAGTCTGCAAGATCTTCAATTCTTCACCAATTAAACTGTGCATTTTACAAAGCAGCAATCAAGAAATTTGCACCACCATATTAGAGAACCATTGTAAGTTTAAAGGTGAAACAGGCAGTAATGTTGATTTCAGCAGGTTAGAAGAGAACTAAGTTCTGGAGAAATTTATCACCAAGCAGATCATAGTCTGTTTTGCAGAAATACTTCAGTTATTTTTATAGAGATATGCACTTACAATTTTATATGTGTATTTGCAAATGTCACGTGCACACAAACATGTATGTAAATATATATCTATCTATGTGTACATGAAACCCCAAACTTGAACTAAATTAAATTGTCCCTCCAGCTTTGTAATGCAAATGAGACTTGTGCTGTTTGTGGTTCAAGATGATTTGCGTTTCCATAGAGATGCCGACTGAACTGAAGTTTTTAATTTTTTATATGTATAAGCCTATTTGTATCTACACAAGTCTAAATACGTATCTGCTATAGCTCAGCATTTCTCCAGTGACTCCAGTGGAAGCACACCAATTTACACCAGTTAAGGCTATGTGCAAATTTCATACCTCTCACTAGTTTTCAATCTAAGCTCTGTACCAGGCACCTGCAGAGTTGACTTTATTGCTTTTCTCCTCACTTCTTGGTAAGGAAAGGGGAAAAACTCATAAACAGTATTTCAAGGAGTTTTCATTTATTATCCTGCCCTGGCCAGCGCTGCGTTCACCGCCTCCCCACGTGGGCTTGGTGTCTTGGCCCTCAGGTGCAGCCAAACCCCGTCATACAGAAGGATCACACAAAGCTGAGGCCCTACAAGCCCCCCGAGCCACATTTGAGGTGACCACCCAAAGTGACATGGGCCGGCCCATGCTGACATCTGGGCAGAGAAACCAAGCAATTTAACTTTGGTTGGTATCTCCTTTGGTTTATAAGGCCCAAACACACATAGAAGTGATTGGATGCCACTTGCCTTGCTGCCACCTGAGAGGGAAATCAGAGCACCCACAGCACCACGTGAGAACTCATTTCCATGTGGTTTTTCAGTGATAAGTGATTTTTAAACAGTGACGCACAAGAGGTCAACCTCCAGAATTGCTCTGAACCACAACCAAAAACAGTGCCTTCTGTATCTCCTATCTACATAAGATGAACAAATTCTCCAATGAGCCAAAGATGCCCATGAGCACTCAGAGGAAACATTGACTCCCATTTGATCCTGGGAGAGCCCTGAAGGAAAGACCCAAGCGCACACAGACATACTGCTGACGATTATATCGTGTGAGGGCATGTTGCAGGGATGGAGCTGCTCCCACCCCGCAGGGTGAGCTCCTGCAATAACACCAACACTGCTGCCTTACCCTCTGAGGCTGACTTAAGTTGTAAGCCCCCAAAAGCTTATTTCCAAGCCGCAGGAGAGCTCCCTGTTTCCGAAAGCCACATGGAGGGAGGCTACTTTCTGTATTCTTCTCCATTTGCTTCCCTTGTCAAACAAAGGTGTGGCTTACGCACCTATCATCCCACTGATTTCCACAGCAAGCAGTGAAAGAGCCAACCAGCAAGGTCTGAAAACCTTGGCCAGCCTCCCGATGTAGGCATGGAGACATGGGGCAGAAGACATGAGTTGCAGTGACCCCGCTGCTCATGTGCCCTCAGCCCTGGCCCTACTGGAAAAAAAGCTGTAGCTGCTTGGGATCCACGCAGTGCCATCTAATCCCATGTGTTGCCTTTGAAGAAGGCTCTTGCACTGCCGCCAGGAATCACAGAATGGCTAGGGTTGGAAGAAACCTCAAAGATCATCAAGTTTCGACTCCATGCTGTGGGCACAGTCGCCAACTGCTAGATCAAGAACCAGCTCAGACTGCCCATGGTCCCATCCAGCCTAGCCTTGAGCACCTCCAGGGATGGGGCACTCACAGCTTCCCCGGACAGCCTGTGCCAGCACCGCACCAATCTCTCTGTGTAAGGGTGACCAACGAGCGCTGACATCTCCTACCTTTTGCTGCAGTGGCTGCGGAGCCAGCACTGGGTCCGTGATGTAGGTCTTCTTTGTGCCAGGAGGCTGGTACAGCCCAGAAGGAGCCTGGCCCACGGTGTTACCGCTAGGATATGCTGGCTCAACCTTCCAGGCACTCTGCGGCACGTAGGGCGCTTCAGAGCCATTCCTCCCTCCATATCCGCCGTAATACGGGTCCTGGTAGCGGCTTTGTTGAGGTGCATAGCCATAGCTGGGCTCTGAAGGACGGGCAGGCGGTGGGGCATAACCGTAGTCGGGCCCACGGTGCTGTGGTGAGCCATACTGCTGGGCACCGGGCGGGCGGGCCGGTGGGGCTGCATAGGGCTGGCCGGGCCCCAGGCTGCCATAGTGCGTGGGCTGCGGGCCGGGCGGCTGGTAGTGAGGGCTGGGCTGCGCCGTCCTCACCTGGACGTTGAAGGTCGGGCGGCTGGGTGTGGAGGCTGTGGTGTAGGAAGCCGGAACCGGCTGAGGCTTCAGGGTGCCGATGGGCGTGACTGGGATGGGTGCCGGCTGGCCAGGCCCTTTGGCAGTGGACTTCTTGGTGGCGGTAAGGGGAGGTTGGTTGGGAATGATCATCCGCTTGTGGCCGGTGACGGGGGTGGACACAGACGGGGTGGTGGCAGCGGAGCTGGAGGTCCCGGAGCCCTAAGAGTGAACAAAGAGCCGCAGTGTCAACAGGATGGTTCATTCAGCTTTGGGTCTAAAGAAGAAGGGTTAAGAGGGAACAGGGTCTTACAGTAACATCTGCACAGCAACTCAAACTGCTTAGGGAAGCAGGAATGCACCTTAAACTATGCATTATAAAATGGTAATAACAACCTTTTCCTGCTCTGACAGAACAGGGACAGCGCTGCTGCAGTCGAGCAGAACTGCCAGCCAGCGCGGCATCTCTCCTTGGGGTTTCTTCCTGCACCTCAGAACAAACTCCAAAGCAATAAATGTAGGAAGAAAAAGAAGATTTGCAGGAGAATATTTAGCATGGCTAAATACGCGTTCATGTGGAAATGAGAGCACTCAAGAAGAAGAAAAATGCGATTTAAGTCTCTATGGAGACATGCAATTCTCCAGAGTGTACAGCTGCTGATACAGGGCTGCTTCTGACAGCATAGGACAGCAAAACAGGATGGCCTGAAACCTCTGCTTGGAAAGAAGTGTAACACAGAAGTGTCCCTGGCACTGCTCTCAAGCCCTGAAAGTCTCAAGTGACCCCAGCAAAATGTTACAGGTGGCACATGGAAGGGCAGAAAGCAGGTTAAGATTCCTAAGGGCTTCAGAAATCTGATCCTGCGTAACCCTGCACCAGCATCCAGGCCTCACAGCAAGCGCTACCACATCTTGGGACTTGGCAACTAAGTGAAGATGTAGCTGAATAAGTATCTTACATCTTCCTGTCTAATGTACTTGTTTGTTTTTCTCACCCAACTTTATTGTTCAGCCCCATATCCAAAAATACTGGTGTGAAAATACAGCTTTGTTTAAGAGTTAACAGTAAGAAATGGTTTCTGAAGATCATCATTAAATCTTTTCACTAAATCAAAGAAGAACAAAATTCTACTCCTAGACTTTGGGATTTGGTAAAATATCTGGCCTCTCTTTATTTTGTTGTATCCTTAAAAGAGTCCTTGAGTTCCATCTCTTCCCATACAGTTAAGAATTAAAAGCAACATGAACAGTCTGATGGAATTCCTTTGCTGTTGCACTTAGCATGATGGTTATATCTTATGTAAGCTTTCTGCAGTGGACTCAATCTCACCCAATCCTCTCAGTAACCTGGCAAGTTCAAGGGAGCCCTAAATCAGACGAGCTCATCTCATGCCCATGGCAGTGCTCAAACTAAAGCACACATCTCTTTTCCTTAAATGATCAGTTCCTGTATCTGTCCCAAGGTATTCTTGCTCTATGCAGACACTCTGGTCTGCAAGCTCTGCTTCATCTCCCTCTTGCTGGACCTGCTAGGCAGGGAACTGAGTGGTGGGGGCTCAGCAGGGGCATCAGAGAAATCCTCTGCCTGGTCAGCAGGTGGCGGCAAGAAATTGCTGCCAAACCAGCTCAGGCCAGTGGCTGGAGAGGACCTTCAAACACCCAACAGACTGAGCCTCCCAGGTTAGCAAATCACCACCCAGGCGGCAGCCACCACACATGAAGGGAGATAAGAGCAAACCACTCAGCTTCTCCTCCACAGCCCACAAAAATGTCTATCAAGTGATAAGGAAGCTCTACTACACAACTGGTAGCTCTTCCCTGGTGACAGGTGCAAAGATGTTTTTGCTGACGCGCTGGTGAAGAACTTACTCCTGCAATCACACCTTCAGGGCAAACCTCCCACAAAGAATGAACAAAACAACAGGCAAATAAGAGCATCAAGCTTGTTTTAGAGATGTAAAAGGTATGCATGCAGAGGTGGGGAAAAACAGGCAGCATAGTTCTGCTAGAGAAAAAAAATCTTAATGTAGTCAAACCCTGACTTCACAAACAGATCCATGACAAGGCAATAGATAGAAGAGATTTTGAAACTGAGAAGAATGGAGAGCTGAAGTGTATCTAGGCTTAACTGCAAGGGCAGAGGCAAGTTAAGGGTCTGTAGCCCTTCATTAGTATTGCCCAATTTTTCTGTTCCCGAAACACCTGGTGTGGAGCAGGCATCCCTCTACCTCTTCAGAGCACAACTGCACCAGTGCTCAGTGCTAGCAAGAAAATTTACTTCTTGAAGCAATTATTCCCTCATGTCAGCTTGGCATTTAGTCCAGGAGTGGTAGAAACTTTCCCATTTCCTCACCTAGTTCATTCTTGTAAATGACAGTAGTTTGTCCACTTACTGTAATGGGATGAAAGGTCCACAATGCAGCACAGTGTAATTACCACCAGAAGAGCTTTTTTTTTTTCCTCCAGTGTGAACAGGGAGAAAGTAGATAATGTTTTAATGACAAGGGCACATCAGTGGGGAACAGGAAAGCCCAAAACAAAACATAATTCAGCTCTGTTTATCACATCTTATGTTTCTGAATGCAGACTCTGAAAGCAGATTATGACAGATTCCCAGTAAAACTCTCACTATAGAAGACTGTTCCACCAAGAACTGGTGGATTTCATCCTTGCATTGTTAGCATCCAGATAAAATATTTCACGTGTTGGTGTCAGTCTCCTGACAGAACTGGAACACGCCTTAGGAGTGATAACCCCTTCCTCCAAAATAACCTTTGATACCTATAGAACAGTACTCTGAGGGGATCTGAGCAACTTTCACACCCCACACCAACAAGATGTGCTGAGTCTCCCATCTTGCACAGGAGCCCAAATGACAGAAGGCACCAAGGTGGTCCTTGGGCCAGAGACCCAGCACTGCCAACACCATCATGGCAAAGGTTGGAGCTCAAAAGCACCGGCTGCATTGTGGCATTCAAACCGCAGTCAGCCTTGAGGAGGAGGAAGTTTGCATCAGTAGGAGTCCCCAGGGGCACCATGACTGACTCATTCTGAATTCCTCTGAGGGTGCTGGGCAAGTTTGTAATGAAAGCCTGGCTTGAGGGGGAGGAGGAGGGTGCAATGCTAGTTAATGTGGTGTAGAATTCAACACCTCTGGAACACTAATGATCTAGGGGGACACAAAGAGTAACATTGGCTGTAAGTCTTGAATAAGGGCACAGGTGAGGTATCACCATAAACCTCTGCTCTTTTGCTTGGGAGACAAGGGTGGCCACAGTCCAGCCTTCTGTATGGACTCAGATATCATCCCACACTTACACTTCTAGATTGTAAATTGATTAAGAAAAGACACTACAAATGCACATGAGCTATGGACAAGGCACGTGCAGAAGAATGAGAAAATGGCACTCAGACCCCACAAGGAAGAGCGATTTCAACAGCTGTCTGTTAGGTGCCAGGATAGGAGAGACTGATGAGGCTATAAGGATACCAGGTAGATGAAGAGGGAGTAATGAACAGAAAGCTGGAAAGGACTACCTATGTCACTGGGTACAGTCCCAGCAATGACTGTCACAAACATTTCATCCAAACGAGTCCACAGAACAACTACTAGTGCAACAAAGTAGACTCATCCAAAAGCACATCGAAGTGACAGTTCAGAGGCATAAAAGCAAGGAGAAAAAGGATGAAGGAAAAGCAGGAAGAGAGGATTCACAGGAGTTCAGGCATCCCTTCCTTCAGCAGCTCCTGGACAGCTCATTTCAAAGCTGCACTGCATTTGCAAATGACTAACACACAGCCAAACACGCTCCCTGACATCCTCTAAGGACTGTTCTCAAAGGAAGACAGGCTTTCCTCTGCTCGCCGTGCATTAGGTGAAACTGTCTGACACACTTCGCAAGTGCAAATTAGAACCACGCCACTTACCATCAGCCCATTCTTGCAAATTCATATTTGCAAAGAGAGCAAACTAGAAACCCCAGGTGCTGATAAGGCAGAGTTGTTAAGAGAAACCAGAGTAGGAAGGAGTTAAATTCAGAACCTCAACTACCACAAGTATTATACTACAAATTTTTTTTTTTTTTAATGGGGAAAGCACAAGAGCCTTGTTTAAATACAGATGGAAGTACCTAAATGCACTGCCTCTTCTACAAATGAATTACCCAGCAGTTCAAATAAAGGTGAACTAACACTAACTGACAAAATCAAGTAGAACTCAATGAATGCGGGAGGAAAAACCCCCGATAACGCTTCTCCTAAATAAAGTTACCATGCGTAACTGTGAGGGGAATCACTTTGCTTGGTGACTCTTGCCCCATCTACGTGAATGCAGTGACAGTTTATAAACAACTTGCAAGACTTTCTTGTACCAACCACCGTATGAGAAAGTCTGCGCCACTATCACATACTCAAGCTTTTCAAGGGACCTGGCTGTCAAAGTTGGAGATCTGAATTCAAAGCTGCCTTGGTGGAGAAACCTAAAGTTCAGATTATCTGTATGAATCTTCATTCCGTGGAAATTATTTAAATAGATCTTAAATCTCATTCAGCATATATATACAACAAAAAGGTTATTAAACAGGTACTAGAAATGAAACATTGTTCTACCAAAATTAGTCTTTAATTCTGTACCATTTGTCGGGGTTAAATCTCAAAGAGAACAAAGTAACTGCAGTCTACATTAGGAGTATGACTCTGTATGATCAGCTGGAAGCCTTATGAAAAGGACTCTCCCTTTATTTTGTGTATTAGTATTTTCTATAGTCCCTTCAGTTACTCAGTTTCACAGATCTGTTCCAAAATGCCTACACAAAGTTTATCACATTCTATTCAATTCTCCAGGCACTTTTCATAAAGGTACAGTTGAATAGCTCTAGCTCTTTAGCTGTCAAATTATCACTTATAAAGATACATTACTCCAGCTCAGTGGTTTTCAACCTTTATGCTCTGCAGCCCCCAAATGCCTTTCAGGAGGGACGAGCTCCTTCACACACAGAGTTAATCTACTGACAATAAACACAGGTTTTTTTAAAGTTACCTTTCACAGAATTCTTCTTAGTTCCCTTAGGAGTGATCCACGGACCCCCAGGGTTTGCGAGCACAAGTTGAGAACCAGTGCTCTAAGCTAAGGCTGCCTTTTTCAAGCATTTCAGCCACAATTTACTCTATGAGAGACAACCCCGTTCCTCAAAAGGCAGAAACCTGGCAGCTACAGGCGGGCTGAACGCAGGATACAGCGATCCCAGGAGGCTGCCAGCTAGCAGTGCCTGTGCAGCATCTCTCCAAATCAGCCATGCATCTGCATGGTCCATAGCACTGCGGGACCGCAAGCCCAGGACCAACTGAAATCTTCCAGGTGTGGCTTTGATCAATCTCTACAGGGTCATTTATCCCTTTCTAATACTGAAGCCCAAAACAGAACAGATGAATCATCCACTGGGGGAGAATCTACTTCACTGATTGTAAAAGAAGCATACAAACAGCCAAGACAAGTCACTGAATATTTAGACAGCACAAGTTAGTTGAGATGATTCTCAATAAGGAGGTAATTTTGACATGACTGTTACAAGCACAGACACCTTTTCCCTACATTAAGTGCACTGTCACTCAAGCTCAGTCTCGCACCAAAGGGATTTATCACAGAATCGTTTGAGTTGTACAGGATCCTGAAAGGCCACCTGGCCCAATTCCCTGCAGTGAACAGGGACACCTACAGCTCCACCAGGTACTCAGAGCCCCATCCAGGCTGACCCTGGGTATCTGCAGGGACAGTTTGGAGAGGAAAGAACCATGGAAACATCAAATACCCTGCTTTGAAACCTGGGCCTCTAGATACCTAAGAACATGACCAGGCATTTTATGGGGTTTCCTTATGTGCACAGACACATCTAACAGCTTCTGACTTCAAATTCTGCATTTTGACAAGCTGCTTTGCTAGCAAAAACGTACGGGCAGGTTCCCCCAACATACTTTTTTTTTTTTTCAGTCTCAATGTCTAGGTGAAAAAGAGAAATCTAGCCTTTCATTTGGGACCTGCAGATGCTTGGCATTCTGATAGAGCTCCAGCTGGATTGATGAACATCCAGAGACTGTGGCAGATGCACTATGCATACCCTATGCAGCATATCCAGTGCATTTTCTATGTAAGAGTTTTCCTGGCCTTCTTTATAACATCCAAATGGTAGACTGAGCACACAGAGGACATGCTGGTCCTCTTTGCACCGATGCCACATGATAGACATGGCTCAGTTGCTAGTACAGATCTCCATAGGTGTCAAAATGCCCTTAGACTCTCATCCAAAATTTTGAAGTCGGGTCCAAAATCATAAAATCCTCAGCCAAAATATGCTTATAATCAAATGAAGCTTTTCTTTACAGTTTCATCACTCTCTCGTTTCCAGTTCACAGCTGCCATGTGAGCATCACGGAGGGCTGTGCATGATCAGCAGCCACATTTGTACTTCCTAGCAGTGTTTATATGGATTCATCTTGTTGGCTTGATCACCAGAAGCTATCAAGGTATTCAAACAGATTGCTCCTCGGCATTATACCAAAAGAAAAAGAGGAGAAATCTAATAAAGTGTTCATCTCTGGATCTCAAATGAAGAGAATACCTTACAGATGCCACAAAGTGTTGCAAGAACACAACTGCTTCTGAGCTTTGATCTGTTTTTCAGCTGCTACTAAGGGTGGAAAAGGAGTCATAGTTGTTAACGTATCCGTTCACAGCCCCTTTTGTACTCCTTGTGGCAGCCCAACTTGAAACACAAGGGAGAAGAGGGTGTACAAAAGGAAAGGTGATAATAAGTTGAGCTCCAACATTATATCATGGAAAAAAAATCTTTCACAACCAGTGTGTGCAGTTACAGACAAACACCTTGGTTCAGTTTTCAGTATGGGCGTCAAGTTTTCTAGGCAAGCTGGGTTTCCACTTCGCAGCACTCCATTAATTCCACAGAACCTGAGCACATCTGAAAAGTTCCGTCTCTGAAATACAAATGTTATGCCAGGGAGTAATTTTGCTTGTCCCTCTCAGTTTAATATTTACTTTTTTGTTTATCCCACTACTATCTCTATGATAACTACTATGAACTCTTTATTTGTTTTTCCCTTTCTGACAAGTGATCATCTGGTATTTATGAGGAGTAGTACGTGAAAGACTAGCTTCAAAAAGATGTGCAAACAATTGACCTAAATACTTCTAGCTCTGGTAGACAGACAAGGGCCAAAATTTGAGTTTAATTCATTCAAAGGGCAAATTCGGATTACAAATCTCCTATTTTAGCAGTTTCTCTTGATCAATTGAAGTGCAGTAGCCACTTCACCTACAAGGACATCTGATATCCGCATAAGAAATATCCTTGTCAAGTTACAGATGAAGTCTGTTGTGAGAAGCTAGATGCTTTCTGAGTGAATTTCATGATGTTTCTGTGATTTCCCACTCTAGAGACTAGAATGACAAATCTGTGCCAATCAGGACCTCAGGAACACAGGATGTCAGCCCCCTGCGCTGGCTGAATCAGTGGCACACTGACTTCACCATAAATTACATAAAGATCCACAGGTCACAGAACTTTGGTTACAACAAAACTCAAAACCACTAAATGCAATCCCAAAACAGAAGGCCACAAAGAGGGTAACATGGTACCCTGGGAATACAATATAAGTGAACGGAGCAGAGAAGCCTGGCTTCTTAAGCAGCGCCTTTTCTAGGGCTTAGCAATGTAGTAATGACCAAAGGATCTCCACTAAGCTAGCTGGGTCCTTCTAATGGGTTGAATGAGTCTTTCTGCTTAAGTCAGGCAAAATGTGCCGCCTTACAACGGGGAAAGCCCCCACCCTCCCCATCTGAATAAGAATTTTGGGTAAGTAAAGTATTTTCTTGACTTTTGCTATTACTAAGCTAGTGAAAGTATCGTAATTACACCATCCACAGACTCAAAAACCATTTTTCTTTCTTTTATAACTCACTATTTGTAATGGAAAAGCAGCTCGTATGCTTGATAAATATGGGCAGGGCACAGGGTTACACAGATTATGCAGCTATCTGTGGATGTTTATCATCATTATAAATAACAAATTAAAAAGTTATAATGGAAGATGCAGCACTGAGTGACAGAATGAAATACACGTATTCACAAAACCTTCTGGAGAAGTCTACAACTAGATGGAAAAGTTAGCATTTTCTATTGTGTGCTGAACAACAGATTTAAAGAATAGTCCAAAACCCCTATAAAAGGTTCTCATTTCCTACTAAATTGCAAAGAATTTTTAGAGTGTTTATAGAGTGCACAAGCTTTCTTCCTTTATTAATTCTAGAGGATATTAAAGAAGTGCATATGCACACATAAAATGATATGAAGTACATATGCGCTCAGACTCTACTTGGTTTACTTTGTGTTACTTGTTTGTTTACGATTTCATTTAATAGTTGCATTGCTTGCATTTATGACCTATTTATCTTCTCAAATTCCAAAAGTCTATTAAACTAGATTTAAAAAATTATCCTACCACAGGGCATAAGCATTTTCAAATGTTAGTATTGTCTCTATTTCCTGTGAAAAACATGTGTCTTTATTCTTCCCCACATTTTAAAGCCTGCGTGAATAGTAGTACAGAAGAGCAGAAGCATCACTGAACAATTCTCTGTTCATACAACATCTGCTTTCTTATAGTTCATTTGAGGTCCAGAACCCACCATTATTTTTAGTAGGATACAAAACGATTCGAGCTAGTACCTTGAGTGGTTAGCAGCAGAGAAAAACCATACAGCCTCACCAAAAAAGTAACAGCTCAAGCAAAAAAAAGAAACAAAAAACACCATAAAAGGCAGGCAGATATGACAGCGAGGTTATTTTCCTATTAGGTCCAACATACACCTTTCCAAGAGGCTGACGGGCTTGAACAACAGGTCAAATTTAACTGTTTTCCCAGATGGCTTCTTCTGGGAAGTGGAGTGGAACGTTCCCTCATTTATCCGTCTGCCTGGGTTATCACCACTGCCCGAAATACCTTCGCCTTTCCAGAGCATCTCAGCCTCCAAGTACCATGTTGGGAAATACATGCCATTGAAAAGGCTTTCCTTCACCTGCTGTGACTTTTTCAGTTGCTCTGCACACAGATGAATGCATGCACCATGCATACATGGAATTTACCCACTGCAGTGAGTCTAGTCAAAACACCAGGGCAATACTGCAACAAGCCAGAAAGTGAAAGAGAGTATTAATAAATAGCAAAAGAAGAGTTGTTATCTGAAACTCAGCAATACTCATGCAAAAAGCAATACAGAAAGTTGGAGACAGTATTTTTAAATTAAGGTGCAAACTCAGAACTGCCAGCTTCCCCACTATTTGCTTCTCTCCATAGAGGAAATAAAACTACATTAACCATATGGATAATATGGCATTTACTTAAAACACAAGCTGATAAAAATTTGGAATAAAAATTAAGAATAACAATTTCAGACTGGTATTTTCCACGCTTAACATCACAATAATATCACTCTAAAAAGCCCGTGGAAGGCAGTGTCAAACCCACTGCCTCAGCAGGCTTGATTCTATTGCAAATGGCA
Organism: Lagopus leucura; assembly: GCF_019238085.1. Classification (NCBI taxonomy): domain Eukaryota; kingdom Metazoa; phylum Chordata; class Aves; order Galliformes; family Phasianidae; genus Lagopus; species Lagopus leucura. Next base: position 1,379,073 of record NW_024962274.1, on the reverse strand, counting down.
TTATAAATCAATTCAGTTTTCCCAAATATGCCTTGAGGAAACAAAGCCACAAATAGCCATTGTAATTTTTTATATTAAAAAAAAAAAGACAAAAATAAAAACCAAAGAACAAAAACATCTCTTCATTCTTAACCAAAACATAAGAGCTGTGTTTTTTTTAACAACTCATACTGCTGAATAGAAAATATTATAGGATCATAGAATGGCTTGGGTTCGAAGGGACCTTAAAGATCAGCCCCAACCCCAGCCATGAGCTGGTTGCCCCCCACCAAAGCAGACTGCCCAGGGCCCATCCAACCTGGCCTTGGGCACCTCGTGGGATGGGGCAACAGCAGTTCTAGGGGAAAAAAATAAAGTTGTTAAGCTTCATCAAGGGCGACCTATCGAGCTCTATTAAGTAACAATTAAGTTATACGAAGTTGTAATTTTCCTCACTTACACTGTTCTTGGATCAAAATAACATATTAGCCATTTGCTGTGAGGCTGCTGATTGAGTTAAGTTTATCACAGTCACGGCTAAGAACCAGAATATTCTCTCATACCTCGTTCTGCCCGAGTTATATTTTTAAAAAGTGCTTGATACGAAGCCAGACTCTGATCTCAGTGACACTAGTGCCAGCTCCAGCAGTCTGTTGACTCCAGTCGATTTGCTTCAGTCCTCTGGCTGAGGCAGATGAGGATCTGGCCTGCTGAATTTGCAGGGGTTTTTCTCAGCGCTGGGAACACACTGGAGGTTTCTACATAAACCATAACAACTCTCACAGTTATAACATCCTCTGGGTAAAAATCGTCCAGCTTTGCTTAAAAATGAACATGTCGGGAGGTCTTGGCAAGTCATACAGCTACATACAGCTGAATGAAAGCAAGCAAGATTTCTAATCCGGGCTAAACAGAGCCTGGGTCAAACCTGCTGAAGCCGCTTTGGTGACAACACTTGGGAGCAAGCTGGCAATTCCAAACTAACAGAACTCTCCTGCCCTCCTCACTTCTCCCCTTACGGTGGATGTATAAATGCATACTGATGGCTACTGGGATTTGTAGCCTAACTGATTTTGACATTTTTAACTTCAGAATTTGCAACATGACTTTCGAGCCCCGGGGCAGGAGTGCTAAATGCTAAAAACTTTGGGACTAGGGAGTATTAATTTAGTCCTTCTGAGCAGCTTGGCTTCAACAACGTTCTAACGAGATCTCAGCACTATCCAAAACTCAGCAGTGGACGCTCGAAAACTACAAGGAATTTTGGATCCAAAGCAGAGTTTTGTGGCTTTGGTTCTTGTTTGTCACAGGACAAATGAAGCTCCAGACCTTAACTCAAGAGAACAGAGGAAACTCAGGTCTGTGTCCGAATTTACAGTTAGATTCACCTCATTTTAGCTGGCACTGCACTTATTTTGCAGTTCATGACATATTTGTGTTTTAAGAAGAAAAAAATTATGCGTGGAGCAAGCATCCTGGCATCACAAGTCATCAATAAATCTCTTTTCCATAACAACCCACAAGAATTCACTGCAGGACCCAATTGTTAAAACACAAAGCAATGACACTCTGTAAGCTTTCAGAAACATCATTTGAGCCCTTGTGGACTCTCTGAATGAGTCACTGGTCCTTCAACAGAATCGTCAAAGCTTATGCTAAGCCAGGTTAATTCCCTCCCCCCTTTAATTTAGAAGTCCAGCTGCAGCTTGAGGCTTTCCAGTGAAGAAACCTAAATGCAGCACCCGTTCACCCTGAACATGAAATCTCCTGGGGCCTGAAGCTCATCTCTTCCTAAAAACCAGACATAAGCCATGCTAAAGGGAAAAAATGAGATTTTCAAAGCCTCATGGGGCATGTGATGTACAAATCAATATTCCACTTACACAGCACAAAGCATTCGCTGCTGAAGGCCAAAGGATCACAGCTGAAGCTGTTATGGTTGGGAAGGGGTCAGCTGTAAGAACTTACCAAAGCTACCTGTGACAAGGGCAGCTTGCAGCACAGCATCCCACTTCACCTACTTTGCCCTAACTTTTCACATTGTATCAGCCATACTGGCCACCTCAGCCCAAGGTTTTTGCTGCGCCTGTCACCAGCCAAACCCCAGCCACCACTTGTCCCCAGCTTGCCAGGGAAGCCTGGAGCCATCTGCAAGCAGCCCTCTGTCCATCAAGACCTTACCAATGGCTCCAGTAAGTCCAGGGTTAAGACAAAGGCAAAGCAGAGTTCCAGCACCTGAAAATCTCCAGTAAAGATACCACGTACAATTCACCAGAAATTATGATCTTTTATTTCCTTTTTCTGTGTTTTTTTTTTTTTTTTTTTTTTTTTTTTTAAATTTTTGTCACAGTTTGCTAAGTTTTCTTCTCACAGGACTCATCTCTGTCCTGTGGATTTAGAAACAGAAGACTGGAAAGGAATTCCTAATGCTTCCCCTGCCATGCTGGGTCGTACTTCTCATATTCTTCCCAGAAAGAGTGGTGGTGCATTGGCACAGGCTGCCCAGGGAGCTGGTGGAGTCACTGTCCCTACAAGTATTCAAGGCCCATGGGGACGTGGTCAGTGGGCATGGTGGGGATGGTTTGGGGTTGGACCAGGTGATCTTCGTGGTCTTTCATAACATTAATGATTCTATGATTCTATAAAAGAATAAGCAATCCTGAAAGGTGCTCAAGTCTTTGTACACTCTCCCCTACTCTTGCTGGAAAATCATTTCAAAACATCACAGTTAAGCTTAAAAGGAAAAATGTAGGTTTCCAGGCCATATATTTCGTATTGTCAGGTTTGTCCTGAGGATTGGTTACAATTACAACAAAACCAACACAAGAGATCATGTTATTGATTTCCATGGTTTATGCTAATCTGGTAGGAAGCAGGAAGAGCTCTTTAAACACCCAACAAACTTATAGTTTTTATCACTCGGGATGAGTTGCAGGGAGGAAAGGTGTTCCCTGAGCTGTAACTAACCAATGCTTCTCTTAGTAATAAAAATAAAAGCCCACCAGCAATTCTCTAGAAAATGGAAAAGATGGAAAAGGAAAAAAAATGAGTATGAAAAACAGAGAAAAAAATAGAAGGAAAAATAGTTTCTACTACTAATACAGCAGAGCAATATCTAATTGTGGAATATTTGAGTTGTTTGGTAGTGGTGGTTGTTTTTCTCTTAAAAAAAAAAAAAGGTTTTAAGCCGATCCCATGCTTTTTTTAAATAGCTGAAACTGATAACACTGAACTCAGCCGTGATTCTACTTTATTTACTTCTATGTCTATCGAAGCCCACATGACTCTTCCATGAGACAGACTTATGTGGGCTGACGGATAGATATACGTAAAAGAAAAAAGGAAAAATATCGTTAGGAAAAGGAACATTTTCTTGTCTGTTCTTTCAGTATGATTTCTTATGTCAACGTCTACCTTATTATTTCCTATAAGTAGAAACAGATTTCTCTCTCTTTCAAAAAATTCTTAAACAGAAAACCTCTTCTGACAGTTTCAGCAGCAGATTAATCACTTTTGCAACCCACAGAAAAAAAAGTTTTCTGGAAAGCATAACTGTCTGTAAATGTAAATGACAGAATTACTCTCTCTTATGCTAAGACGCCTACACATTCTCTCACTTCCATGACTCAGCACCAGATAAAAGCATGCGAGATAATAAGCAGCAAATTTTCCTTTAGAACAACAATAAAAAAAACAACTCTCGCTTGGGGGGGGGGCCCCCGCACCCCACAAATAAACAGCAATCCCCATGGTGGCAGACCAAATTCCACCAACAGATTCCCCTCCCACTGGAATTGCTGCAATCAAGTAGAAATATCCCAAGGATTTCAGAGAGGAAAGGGACCAGGCTCGAACTGCGTCAAAATCAAAACACATGCAAACACAAGAGGCTTTTCTTTTTCTCCAAATGAGCAATAAATGGGTCTGTTTCGACTAAAAGGAATTTTATTACTGTTCATCCCCTGCCTTGCTCTAATTTGGTAGACAAATGAGTTGAAACTTTGCTCACCTATAGTGAAAATTTCCAGGCACTCTATAGCAATGCACTCATGCCCCAAATCACAGAAACCCATGGGGAAGGGAGGGGAATTCCAGTGGGCCTTCCCCTGTGGTCCCTGGGCAAGCTGTGCAAGGAGCTCGACAGGAACACGATAACTTGTTCAGCAACTCTGGACAGCTGCAGTCCTTTCCCACCCAAAATAAGTCTTATTTTGGACCGGTCTTCAAAAAAACAAAAAGGAAAAAAAAAAGGAAAAGCAATCATTCCTCTTGCTCAGTGTGGGACATTTCTCTTTTGAGCTTCCATCACTCCATGAGCGGATTATCGTGAGCCCACACCCCTTGGAGGCAGCTTCAAGGGCCTGAAAATGTTTTAATTAGTTCAATTATTGATTAAGGCAGCAGAAAGAACGCTCATGCCCATCACCTTCAGAGGAAGCCCCATCCAGCAGAGTCACGTCAAGGAGTACTGCCATCAAGCCATTGTGCTGCTGATGGCTTTTAAATATTTTATCCTGGAAATTGGAAATTAATGGTGTTAGCCATTAAAGTTTAAATTTACAGGAAAGCCCCAAGGCAAGGCTCCTGCAAAGCAGCAACCCCATTAGGTCCCTAATTTCTCTGCCGTGAGGATTAATGCACTGAACATGGTAAACACACACAGCAGCATCCCAGGGCACTGGTGCAGGACTTGGCAAGTGGGATGCTTGGAGCTGAGCTGAAGGCAGAGTCAAACACTGAGAATGGCCTTCATTAACAAAGCATCTCTTTTCTTTATGGAGGCATGTGTGGAAATCTCACCCACACAGAGGGATCAGGGCTGGGACAGCCATTGGGAACAGGCTCCTGTGTACCCCAACACCAGCCCTACCCGACTCACCCTTTCCCTCAGCAACAGAGCTTCCACATTAACGTCCTGTAAGTTCTAGATGGGAATGTGCAAGCCCTAAGCCCCAGGACTGTTCCGTCCATATTTGCATCTTGAAACCATGTGGCTTATTTCATGAATGACAGATTCCCGAGCCCACATCCAATCCAGAGCAGGTGTAGCTCCAGTGTTTTCTGTGCAGCCACATCTGCTCATACTCCAGGGCAAACGCCAAACTATTTACTGCTAGTTAAAATTTATTGCAGTTTCAGTCTCACATCCCAAAACTGCTCTTGTTCAAAAACTCTTTTTAAATCCTTCTTTGCTGACTGAGTAAAGGAAACCTGACAATTAAAATGGTAAATTGTTCAGAACCTGTTCAGCACCCAACTGAAGATCTTCAAACACTTTGAGAATTTAAATGCATTCGATCACTCCCAAGCCTGGCACTGCCACCCATAGAGCTGTGGGTGCCTCACCCCTGGAAGTGCTCAAGCCCAGGTTGGGGGGCCCTGGGCAGCCTGAGCTGGTGAGAGGCAGCCAGCCCATGGCAGGGGTTGGGGCTAGGGTCCCCTCCAAACCAACCAATCTGATTCTATGATTTTTATGAAGCCTCTTGCAAAGAATTAAAAAAAAAAAAAAAAAAATCTTATAAAATCCCCTCCCAAACAAGAAGCTGAAGTACCAGAAGCCTTCAGTGCCCTGCCTGGGAGCAGTTTGCCCCTACAACTGCTTATCCAGCAAAGCAGAGGAAGGGTGGGAAGGGCAGCCAGGAGCTCCAGCAGCTCTCAGCCCTCCCATTCTCACCACTTCATCATGCAACAAACACAGCTGTGCCATCACACGGTTGTCTATGTTTGCCCTCAAGGGCCAGGACAGAAGATGCTGAAAGCATTTGATCCGCATGGTATGAAATGCCAGCGCTGAACATAATTGTTCAGCAATGAAAATTCAGACATAAATAACTGCCTTGTTTCAAACAAGCAAAAGGATGTCTCTGTCTGTAGGAATCTCACAAGAGGGAGCAAAGAAGCAGGGTGTTCCCTTCCTTTTATTATTACCCCCTTTTATTTCTTTTTTAGCGATGTCTGGAAAGAAGCTATCAGCCAGAGGAGCTGCTCCGACGCTGCTGTGGCAGACGGCAGGCAGGGCTCTGCCTCACCAGGGCTGCATGGGGAATTCTGCAGCAGGAGGAAACAACGCACAGGCTGCCGTCCGCATCCATATAAATTGCTGTCTGCCGCTCACAGCACAAGTTGTTCTGAAAACAAGAGTCAATCATCTGGAGCCTTATTTCTGTACATTTCCTGCAGGGGTCTCATGAAATAAATGAGAATAAATGTAAGGGCGAGAGTTCCTATTAGGAGCAGCCTCATCAGCATCACCCAGCCAAGCATTTACGTCATCAGCATGCTAATTTAATCAGACCTGAGCAGTGATGCTATAAATGGATTACCATCCCAGCTAGCGTGGTTACCGAGGTAACCCAGCCCTTTGTGCCACAGATACAATCGGCTTAATGATAATAAAAACCTCAGCACAAATGAAACAGAAGGAAAAGCCTGACAGGGCTGACGCATACGTGACCCTTTCCCTCTTCTTCCCCCCTCCTCCTTTCCCCAGCCTCAGCCGCTTACTTGCTTACTGCAATAAAATTAAGTGCTGCTGTGATCTGTATGCACAGCATTCCCATAGGGAACACGCAAGTAAATAGAACCCGCGGAAATAATTAATACGGGCCAGCAACTAATGCCGTCAGCACTACTTAGTCATTCTGCAAACCCTGAACGGGAGAGGGAAACAGAGACAGAAATGCCACACGGATGGACTCCAAAGAGCCTGTGAAAGACTTCAGAGAAATAGCTGCTTGCCCCCAAGTAGCATTAATTAGACCAATTAAGGGCTTGGGACAAGAGCTGACTGCAGCAATGAGCATCCCTGCCCACTGCCCATCCCTGCTGGCAGGGGATGCTCCCACACCATCTCCTGCTCAGCTGACACTGGAGGTCAAACAAGCATGGGCAGCCCCAGGAGCAGCCAAGGACCAGCCAGTGTTTCACCTGCACAGCTGCCAGAAGAGCTGGTCCTCAGTTTTTCTGCAGAGACAGCACCTGCCAGCTTAGCATGGGATAAAGGACATCTCTGTGAAACATCAGCCTCGACAGGCTAAAAGGCGGATTGCAGTCTTCAGCTCCATAAGCTCTTCATCCAGATGAACCCAAAGCTCCCTGCAGATGCTCAGACCTTTCACCTGCCTGTACTGCAGCTCACTGCCTCACCTGTCAGTGCTCCATCTAAAAGCACCAAACACACTGGCCACAGCAGGAACATGCATGACAGCCTCAGCTTTATCCAGCTCCCAGCAGGTCTTGCTCCAGCCTAAGTAGCACCCTAAGAACGAGGCCAGTAATGTTGATAGATTCACCAGGAGTGCAATGAGCTCTCAGCTGCCCATCACATAAACACACACATCAACCGTGTTGTTTTTTAAAGCCCAAAATGCAGCACATGCAGCCTATGGAAAAAAAAAAAAAAGTTTCCCCAATATTTACTACTGGACATGTATAGAAATGCCTTTGTTTCTTGCTCTGGAAGAGTTAATCTCAGGTCCTTCTCATGACAAGAAGAAATGAGGAGTGCTGCATTTCAGCATCAACAAGTGGATAGGAGACAGCATCCCAAGACCCACTCCCACAACAGACATTAAGGCCACCAGTAAGATAAACTATTTTTCAGTTGTTAAAAAACCACCCCTCCCATTTTTCTCAATTATGTGCCGTATTACCTCTGTGTCAAATCTATGTGTGAAGCTGATGGGACTGTGTGAAAGAAGCCCACAGGAATGGGCTCACCAAGCCAACCCAGCACTTTTTTTTTTTTTATACACAGAGCAGAGGTACCCAAGTGCTTGGAAATGAAACAAGTGTTAGTGAGATCAGTTCTTTCAGAAGATGGAACTTTTTATGAAGCGGCAGAACCAGCAAACACAGAACAGCCTCCATGCACCGTCGCATGTCCCTGTAGTGAGCAATGATAGCAGATTTGTCTACAGAATAGAAATATTCAGGCTCATCTCTTGGGAAATCTCACTAAATACTTTCTCACTCCTCCATTAAGTGGAAGAGCTCCAACTCTCCCAAGAAATGTATTGCATGTTTCTAGAAAAATAGTTGAATATTTCCTTGAGGAGCCCTTTTAGATCAGACTAGAGGAGTATACTTCTCCTGAGAAAGAAGGAAATGCTATTCAAACGACACAAAATTAGTATGAAAAGTTAAACTCAAGGCTGAAAAATCTGCCTAGAGGTATGTGAGTACAGTACTGGGATTGATGCTCTTTAATATCTCTATGAAAGATACAGACAGTGGGACAGGACACTAGTCAGAAAGACCTAGACAGGCTCAAGCAATGGGCTCAGGTCGTCATCATCATGAGGCTCACAAAACCCAAATGCAAGGTCTAAAAGTACAAGCTAGGGAATGTAATAATAGAGCCCATCCCTACTGAGAAAGGCTTGGGAAATCTGATGGACAGCAAGCTGGACATGAACCAGCAACATGCCCTCACAGCCCAGAAAGCCATCCAGATCCTAGGCTGTGTCAAAAGCAGCATGGCAAGCTGGGGGTTGATCCTGCCCCTCTACTCTGCACTGGTGAGGCCTCACTGGAATTCTGCATCTAGATGTGGAGTCCTCAGTAGAGGAGAGATGTGGACCTGTTAGAGCCCATCCAGAGGAGGGCCACAAAAGTGATCCAAGGGATGGAACACTTCCCTGCAAGGACAGACTTGAGAGAACTGGGGCAGTTCAGCCTGGAGATGAGACCCAAGAGCAGCCTCTCAGTTCCTGAAGGACAGTTGTAGAAGGAAGGGGACAGACTCTTTAGCAGGGCCTGCAGTGATAAGACAAGGGAAAACATTCCAAACTGAGGGGACACAGTCTGGATATAAGGAAAAAAGTGTTTTTATGATAAAGGTGGTGAGGCACTGGTACAGGTTGCCCAGAAAGGTGGATGCCCTGTCCCTAGGGACATTCAAGATCAGGCTGGACAGGGCTCTGAGCACCTGATGGAGCTGGAGGTGCCTGTTTATTCCAGAGAGTTGGACCAGATGGTCTTTAAAGGTCTCTTCCAACTCAAAAAATTCTATTGTTTTATGACTTTACCTGCTGTTCACAGGTGGGAGTAACCCCAGCAAAGGTAATCAAGGACAGAACTCCTTGAATTGAAAGGCAGATGGAAGAACCCAGAGCTCTGGAACTGGTGTGACTGTTGATATGAAAAAGCAGCCATCACCTTTACTAAAATTTAAAAGTCATCGTGACAGCTTGAGAGATTGTGACCTTTAAGTGACACACCAGCAAGTTCTACTCTTTACAGTGTCCCCATGTGCAACCAGGGGGAGATCTGGAAATGCAGCATCTGGGGTGCCTTTATCACTGCAGACATTTGGACATGCTTGTGAGTTTAATCAATAGCAGAGATGAAATCAGAAAGAATGTGTGGTCATGTCTGCATATAACATTCCAAAGGCAGAAGGCAAAGAAAAGTGGAGCTGTTTTTTTCCCAAAGCAGAGCAATCCCTCAAGCTGCAGGTACAAATTCATGCATTTGAAACTCTTCTTCATGCAGTGCTTTACACCCCAGAGCTGCCCATAGCTATGCAGGATGTTGGTTGTCACATCCATTACAACTGTAGGAGTATCATCTCCTTTTATAAAGTAAACGCTGATACAGAGAGGTCAGAGACTGATGGGTGGACTGCCATCAGCAGAGGCTGAAGACGCAGTCAAGCACAAATAAGGAGGAATAATCCCCATGGAGGCACTGTGCCAGGCCAGACTGCAAGAAGGATGGGCAGCAGCTCCATCTTAACATGTGTACATCCACTTAGTAGCATGTTTAAATCTCAAGTACAATTAATTTCCAGTAGAGTCAAAGGAATCTGTTTGGAAAGGAGCTTTTTTAGATCACTGTTTTAAGGAAGCCTGAAAATTAAAGCACACAACACCACAGGTTTCTAAGAAAAAGGGAGGAATTGGCATTGATGTCACTTGTTGCCATTAATTTCAATGGAAACTACAGGTGTGCAACACTTCAGAGAAAGCCCTTGAACATCTCCACTGCCACAATCAAGTGAAACCCCAACCAGCAGCCTCCTTTTTCCCCTACACCTTGCTCCTTTTGCCAGCCAGGTGAGCCCTGGGGTGGTAACAGCACAGCAGCCCCATCCAGCTGCACATGTCCCAGCCACATTAGGAAAAAAAAAAAAAGAATTAGGTGTTCATTAAAATTTACAGTATGCTTCTAACCTTTTTATAGTTAGATGCTTGTTCTCCTGGCCATAAGATTAGGTATGCTACGCTGTTGTTTTTATTACTGGCTTTTGTTGCCTGCCCCACATCTTATGTGATTTAGTGCTGTGGATCAATGCCAGGTAACAACTCAGGCTCCCTTGTCCTTCTTCCACAGCTGCAGAACAGCCAGCACTGGCATTTTTCTCTCTTCTTATAGGACTCGCAGCTTATCCAGGAGGGATTGCTTCAAGCTTCTCTGGAGATGACTTCCCAGCACAGCAGGATTCCTGGCCATCTGCAGCAGGTCCTAACTCTGAGCATCAGTTAAATCAACGACCAAGAAGGAAATACCAGGGAAGCTGTCTGTGAGAGAGTCACTAGGCCAAATACTTGTTTCATTGCTTATGATGGTAAAGCTGAAGTTTTACAGTGCTGCTTCCTACAGCTCAAAGCCTTGTCATCCACAGGCAACATCACAAGAATCATTTTCTTACTTTCATTATTAGCATGGCTCTTCCAGTGACCCACAAAGGTAAGCAGCACAACACGCACTTGCCAGCTGTCTATGCTCCACATACACTCGAAACCCTTTGAAAAACAAGTCTTCTCTCTGTAACTGAGCTCACTTCACTTGTTCAGGTTGGCTCAAAACAAATAAGCAGCAGAAATATTTTTGCTGTTTAGTTTCCTAAAGGGTTATTATATCCTCAAGAAGCATTAAGACAGTGACCACGCTGAACAGAGGAACCAGAAGCTACAGAGATTGCTGTCTTCGAAACATCTGCTTTGCTTTTCCAAGTCCCTCAGATTGCAAAGGAAGCCAGAAAATGAAACCTTCAGTAATGGCTCATTTCCAAGGCTTTACAAACAGATCAGTAGCAGGCCACAGAATTATGCTTCAGGAGAGAGTAGAGCATCCACAGCCGTTTGCTGGGCACTGAGGCTGACAGTGGCTGCGAGGCAGCTGAGGGCCCTTGGGGGAGAAGGAGACACACTGCCCAGGGCTCTGGCTCTTCTGGGGAATGAGAACTGGTCCACAGCCACCAAACCCACAGGTGGTTTGGTGCAGCCTTACCTTTTGCCAGCAAGTCTTGCCACAAGCTTCCTTGCTAAACTGCAGAAAAGAGATTGGAAGGGACCTCAGAGGGTGTGCAGCCCAGCCACTTCTTGTAGGGCCAACTCCATCCATGCTGCTCCTGAGATGCTGACACAACCTGACCTAAATGCCTTCTGAGGGCCCTCTGTTTCTCAGTGCTGTCTTTTTGTAGGGTTACCTATCCTTCCTACAGCAGTTTAGCTCAAGCAGCTAATCTAAACCTCCCTGACTAGATTTTAAGGCCAAGACTTTGCACTTTCCCAAGCAGACATTCAGAACCTTTTCTTCTCCTCTCCCTTGCAGCTGAAAGTAGAACAGACCCTGAACAATTAGGAGATGAGAACACCCACAGGGATGAGGTTATTTACATAAACAGGATCACAATGTGTGTGTGTTTATCTATTTACTACTTAAAAGAAAATACCGCAATCTCTTCTCTAATTAAAACACCCAGTTTGCCCTGCTGCACAATTGCTAAGCAGATTTAAAATGGGGACTTCAGTAGCTATTTTATGGCTAATCAAATGAGTAAATATAATGATCTGCTCCAACTCCCATTCTGATTACAGTATAGCTATTTCACTCCCTAAATAAGATCCTTGCACCTAAAAAGAATAACTTAACGAGCTTAAGAGCAGAATGTTAGGCTCAATTTCTCTGGAGGGTAATAGAGTGGGAGTGTCTGTATAATTAGCTTTGTTGGGCTTCCTCCCTCACTATACAGTACTTTCTATACAGAGCTTTCACCATCTCTACAGGTTCCCATGCACAATAATGCAGAGCACATTGGATTCGCACTGGCTTGTGCAGAGCAGTACTGGAAGACAGAAGGCTTGAGAAGCAGTAGTGCTTTCAGCCCAAAAGGGCTCAAGTTTTAATTTAGCTTTAGCTATAAAAGCACATGTGTTCGTGCACATATTTTATTCATCTCCAGTGTACTGAACTCTTAAATGTTTCTGAAAGTTAGATTCTCCAGACTACAAACACACTGATCAAATCAGAGCATAAATCACAAAAGTACATCCAACATTTTCTCCACAATGCAGAACTTGAAATTAAATTAACATCTCACAATCTGTAAGACAAAACATTAACTAACTCATTTTGAAGAGTCTGATGCTGAATTCCCTTATAGAAAATAAAAGTATCTGATATACAGATTTTCCACTGCAAGAGGTAGTTTTTATATAAGTTGGCAAAATTATATTTTGCTCCTGCAGAAGATCTGAAAATGCTTTCTGAAGTCAGACAGCCAGGTGGGATACGTGATTATTGCCATCTCTGTTTTACAGATGGAAAATAATGCTAGAACAGTTTGAAATATCACTGAAAATATAGGTGGCGTGTCAGAGACCTGGAAGGAGAAGGAACACAATAGATTCCATGTGGTCCCAAAGCACTCTGCCTAAGACAGACCACTCCCAGTGAGCCATGCAGTCACCAGGTATCTTCCCTATCACTTCTATTTGGGAATATCACAGTGACCATGGACGCTACCTCCAGAAACCATCACATAGAAGTCTTGGCAATGAGAAACCAAACTCTAGTCAAATTACTTGATTCAACTGCAGTGGCTACAAACAAAACTGAAAGAACAAGATGTCAGGGAAGTTGCTCCAAAAGGCATGTAAAGCAGCAGACTCAGGCTTCAGTTGTTCAAAACAAAATCCACAGTTAATCCGCTGTTTCAGACTAAGTTAACTGCAAATAACAAAAGGAATGATACAGGTCCAGGAGCCACCTCCTTTGCTTCAGCATTTCCAGTCTCTAGTTTGTACTTAGCTACTCCTGATCAGAACTTATGATACAGCACTTAACTCTCCTACTTACACTGAAACAGCCAAGTATACCAGGACTTTTTAGCCTTGAAAAGCAACGACTAAAGCCATGTGTACAAAAGGAGGAAAGATTGCCTTGTCTCTTTCAATGAGAACAACAAGCAATGCAACACAACCTCAGTGGGCAGCAAATAGCACACAGAAGGAAGGGAGTCTGCCCATCTCCATGGGACTCCTGTGCCTTGGGATGTGTTACATTCCCACAGTTCACTTGGGTTCATAAAGCAGTTAGATGATCCGACAGAAGAAAAAACCCAACTGAGTATAGTAGGAGACCACTTCTGATTAAGTCAAACTCTGTGAAAAGCAGATTACCGGATAAAGGGGCAATATTGCTATAAATTTGCCTTATTCTTGTCTTCTTCAGTACTAGGAAAAACACCAAGCTGAACTGATCATTCAACCGAGCCAGAATGGAGAAACTCAGGTTGTTAATTTCAGACCTACATACACTGACAATTAACAAAAAGACACCAAAAACAAAAGGCTTAAATTCCAGCTTTAAATTCAGGCAGGGTATGTTTCTAGAATCCAGAGTGAGGCCACTTCTGTTCCTGGAGAGAAAAAAAAAAAAAAAAAAAATCCAAAGAAAACTGCAAACAGCAGTAGACAGAATTATAATGATAGGAGCTGAAACCAAAGATACTTATGTGATTGCACTTAGGATGGGCCTTCCCCACTAAGTTCAGCTGCAGACTATAGGGTCCTACAACATTGCAAAAGCACTTATCCAAGTCCAGGAAGCAGATTAGTGATGCTTTTATCAGATGAGCCAAGCCAGTACCAAAGCTAGTTCTTCACAATAGCAGTCACTTCATACACTTAAAAAACAGCCTGACAGGAAAATGAAGTATCAGAAATTCTTCAAAGCATCAATTTCCCATAGAGTGTGTAACACAATAGAAAGCATAGCAAGACAGCAGAGCAGAAAGGCCACAGCAAGCAAGTGGCCAGACACAACAGCAGCAGGCACAAAAATAAGGAGGAAAAAAAACAAAACAAAACAACTACTACTTACCTTAGGAAAGCCTCTAAGGTCCACAAATAGGCACAGATCTCCAGACAAAATATTCTTGCCTCTACTGCCAACCCTTAAATGAGGTCTGGGAAGGGGTGCATCCTGGCTCCACCCCTTCCAATCACTCAGGTACATTGCATGCACCTGAGCTCCCCCTGGCTGGCCCTGCCTTCCCATCAGGTGCTCAATCACTGCTTCAAGCTGTGACTCAGAATTTCCCCTACAGAGCAAAAACCAGTCCCTTCTGCGTGTGAGAAGTCCAATTAATAGAGGTTGAGTCAACAGCGTGTGATAGAGCTGACACTGGATGCAACTCCAAGGAAGATGGCAGTTCTAAGCACAAAGCTCCTTATACCATCCTGCACTTCTCTGAAGGAATAATTCCCTGTTGCTGGGCATCATGTCCTACCTGGAAGCAAGTTTGGGCATCTCCCACAAGAAGATGGCCTTTGCCATGAGCATTCAGATCCACAAACATACATTAGCAGTGAGGGACTGGTTTGGGTGTACAGGTATTTGAATGTATGTTCTTAAGCTGTTCAAGCACACAACAAATTGAAAATGGAGAACAGCAACCTTGGAATATTTCCAAGGCCAACAGATACCTGGTTTGCTATTGGCTGTGTCAGCTCAGCCGCACACGAAAGTCTAACAGCACTAATTTTCAAAGTTGTGCTCAACATAAGCCTTTGAGAGAGAGAACTTATCCCAGTCCACCCAGTGACTGAAGAGTATAGAGAAGAAAACCTGAGCAGACCAGATGCAAATACTACAGATCACAACAAGCATTACCTATGCATCCTCACTGCACCAGGTACAAGCACTCACCCACATACTCAGCAGATGGGCAAAGTCATGGGTTTATCCCTCTTTAACAGGAAGAATGCAGCTCAGAGACACAAGATGGCTCAGCTGATGTTAAACAGAAGCATGTGACGGATCTGGGAATATTGGGGACATGTCTGCAATGCAGGTCAGAGGAAAACTCACCTCCTCCTCAAGGTCAGGGTGGGACTACACTAAAAGGAAATCCAGGTTAGGGACAGATGCTTCAGGCTATTTCTGTCCATCTCTTTTTCAGTATAGCCGTACTATCTTTAGTAAGCTTGGAGGCAACAATTAGAAAAGCTGATGCCAAACATCCCAGCCTAGCCTTTCTCAGGGACAAATCCCAAATTCCTACCCATCAGAGGTCTGGATGCCCATCAGAAAGTCCTGCAGAACACAGCAAGGAAACCCCCTTCAGGGTTCAAGTTGCTGTTTTCCAACAGCAGACATTTTCAGTCTACAGCATTATCTCTTCCATCTTTCCCCACTGCTTGAAATTAAAATAAACATGGACCAGGGCCTAGGATTTTATCTGTCACATATTGCTATCATTAAACACACTTGAAATGAGTGGGTTTAGTTCAAATAAAACTGTCTCTTCCCTCTCCCTTCCTCAGCTCAACAAACATAAAATAGGAAACTGCACTCCAATACATTCAGAAGCAGTACACGTTACATCACAAGTAGATGATCCATCTGGCAGGCTGACACAGTAATAAGTTTACTTAATTGTCAGGTCGGGCGTATTACAGATCCAGTCTGTCAGTCCTTTTATTACAGCTTTGTACTGGGGAATTTAAACCTCCTTCTACTCTGTGTATCTATCTGCAGCACGGGAAGTGAAGATGTGCACATAGCACACGCATGCACACACATACAGGAAGTGGCATTCCCAACGAGGAGATTAAATTAAGTAAGGAAGTACTGATGTGAAATGGCTCTTAGCAGCTATATGTGTTTCAGGCTGGAATAATAACCCAAAGAAAGCAATGAGATATTTACATTTAATTTACTTGAAACTGGACTGGGGAAAGCACTGATTATACGGGATAATCCAGCACTGGCTCAGAAGCGAGAGAGCCAGGAATCCTCAGATGTTCCCTTCATTTATACTTTCTAAGCCATCAGCCTGTTATTCTGTTTTTGGCACCCTGCAGTTCCTCTCAAGCAGACAGTCTACTGAGATTGTCCATATGTCCTCAGGAGATATCGCTGAGTACACTCAGCATATGATCAAACTCATCAAATGCCTTTAAAAACATACACAAACCAAACCAAACCTTTTTCCTCCTTTGCCTTTGTATCTTTCTTCATCTCCCTCTCTTCATTAACAAGCTCAACTCCAAAGTGACTATTTACAGGAAGACTTTCAAGTGTTCTAAAATACAATTTGTAGGAAAGATGCCAAATATAAATTGTATTCTCTAGACCTGCATGCATTTGTGATTTTACATGAGCACGCACACATATGTTCAATATAGAAACAGCAGGTGTTCTCTAAAGTTTTATTGCTGTTAGTTAGAAATGACCACATTACTCAACAGTGTTGAAGCCAAGCCTTGTCAAAGGCAAGGCTTGCCAAAAAAACTACAGTGCCTGATGACTTCAAGCATTCTGCAGCACTGCTTTGGGGTGCTGGTTCTTCTAGGCACCTCCAAAACCTGACTGTCGTCCACTCTTACCCTAAGGAAGCACTGAATGTTGTATCCTCTGTGCAATAGCTCTGCAGCTATTCTATGCTATATTCTATGCTAATCAGAATGCTGTCTTGAGCACAGCAGCCATTCTGTCACTGTGGCCTCATAAAACACTGTGACCTTCATGGCCACCTTGTTCTGCAGCCAGGCCCCCTGTCTTGGACATTAGCCTCCGCTATGGACTCCAGTCAAAATGTTTCCAGAAAAAAAGATTAAAGGAGTTCAAGATGACATTTGTACTATCTTCCAGCTCAAAGAATCCCAGCTGAACAACAGTGGCTTATCCATCACATTTGAAGGCTACGAACAGTCTTAACTGTACGACTATCTCATGTAAAACACAGTTGGTCTCTCTGCAAGCCAGCACAGTAATTGACCCCTACATCTTCTTTTCACCTCTTGATAACCGTGACTTGAAAGGATGCACGTGCATCCTGGTTTTCTGCCAGATAGAAACTGAGCTGTTCCTCCCACCTTTCTTGAATCCTCCCCGGATCACTCGTTACGGTTTTGGAACAGGGAATCAAAGCTGTCTGAGCCTTCACGAAGATGGGAGTGATGGCTGGTAGGCAAGGTGGCAACTCTTCATGGCTTGGAGCTTCTTGGGACAGCAACAAGCTCTCACTGACCTCTTACACATCACTCTGAAGGGGATAACACATGCAGCCTGTCATCAATCCGAAGATAAACACCAGTGCTATTTTTGACAGAACAGCAGGATGCTGACCTGGGCTGTGATAACAGCCGTGAGACTACCACAACAATCCTATCTGCCTTTACATGCATAATGCCATAAAAACTGCACAACTGCCCTTGCTCTTGCTCTCCTTACTCATATGCAACTACTGTTTTCTAAACAAGAATTCACTGTAAGACTTGAACTGTTTTCTTTGGGTAGAGAGCAATCAGTCTCAGACTGAAAACATCAGCAGAAATATTTATAATAACTGCCTCATAATTTCATTTTTTCTGGATGGGTCAGTTTTTGGTAGTTGTTTTTGTTTGTTTGTTTGTTTGTTTGTTTCCCTTGGGGTTTTGTTGTTATTTCTTGTTATTTTTGTTGTTATGTATTAAGGCTCTTAAGTCTCCAGAAGAAGACAGTAATAATCATTGGGCCAATGTGTTACTGATTTCCTATCAAAATGGCAGTGAGAGTGCTTGCTGTCAGCTGTGAAGCAGCATGTTAGGCTTATCTTGCTGCAATATATTTTTCCATTTCATCCTTTCATATTCTCACAGAAGTCTCCTATTCACTATTGAAACACCATATGGTGATAATATATGCTAACACAGGCAAAGTGACACAGTCCACAAGCCTGTTATTGAGCAAAAGTTGACAACATAAGGCTGAGAAAACTGTAAGTGCTTCCAAGCCACAGTATGTACGTCATCTAATTGCATTTTACTGTGATGCAAAGAAGTCTGACTCAAGGAAGGAACTTCCTTACAATGAAACTGTAACAGCCTGGAGTAATTTACAGTTATTTGAAGAGCCACAGGAAGAGTCTATCAATTCACAACTTTCAGATATGGGCTGGGTTTGGGTTGTTTGTATTTATTTTTTTTTTAGGCTAGGCAGCTTTAATATACAGGGAGAGAGAATGCATCTCAGCACCACAGTCATCTCTCAAAAGGTTCCCAACAGGAAGACACTAGGCAATCAATAAGAGAAAATATAGACACAGTCCCATAAACTGTCCACAGATACACCTGCCTCTTCCTCTCATGGTTAACGGTTTAGAACCAGAAATACCTTGCAACAATCCTGAGAGCTTTTCAGGCAACAAACGTACCATGTTTGTTTATGCACTAGCATAAGGTCTAATGTAGACTCTGCATGGCCAATTCTCTCTTTTCTGTAGGGTGCAACCCTACAAGCACTCACATCAGCAGGGTTTCTGCCAGCTCTTCTGTGGTCTCTGGCTAGAGATGGAAACCAAGGCAGTGCTCTGCCTACTTTGTGCAGTGCCTACACTGCATCCCCCCAGAAACACTGTGATGGGCTGCAGCAGGCACCCAGCAAAGCCCTGGGGGGAGCAAAGTCCCAAGAGACGCATTGCTATGCAGGTGCTTCTTGGAGCTGCTGTGCTGTTCCCTTGGCTCTGAGCTATTTCCTTTCCCTAACGGGGAGGGAAACACAGCTGGTTCCTAGTGTGCACAGAAGAGAAATAGTCTACACAAAAGGAACAGAAACCATCAAGAGTGGAGCAAAGGAAGCCTCATTTCCTATGGACTTGTGCCTTGCATCTTGAGCAGGCTCTGATCCTTCCTGTACTCCCTCCTCACCTCTCCTGACTGCCCCTCCCACTTCCCTTCTACTAGAATTAGCCTAGGCACTTATCTGTGTGCATCGGCCAAACAATCTGCCTTTGGAGATCCTGGTTACAGCACAGCCTGGAAGAGCAAAAGTTCAGATTGTGACAAGGGCCTGGAGCTCACTGTGCCCGCGTGGGACCAGCCCAGGGGCCATGGAGAGGACACCAAGTTCAATCCATATGCCAGGAGGAGTCAATGAGCAGATACTGGTGGATGTTGGGCGGGAAGAATTAACTGTGATTCCATTTCCTAATCACAGAATCACAGAATTATTAAGGTTGGAAAAGACCACTAAGATCATCCAGTCCAACCAGCAGCCCATCCCCACCATCCCCGCTGACCACATCCCTCAGTGCCGCATCCCCACAGTTCTGGAACACCTCCAGGGATGGTTATTCCACCACCTCCCTGGGCAGCCTGTGCCACTGCACCACCACTCTTTCTGAAAAGAACTGAAATGTACCAGCTATTCCCCTGCAATGCAGAAGAGTGGATGCCACGCACGTAGAGGAATCACTAAATAGTGCCACAGATCTAAGTATGACTTAATTCAATTTCTTCCAGCCTTACACAGGTGGAGAAAACAGCTGATCAGTTCTCAAATGCTGATGGGATAAGTGAAGCTACAGGCCCAGAAAGAGTAGTGGTCACCATCCCTAGAGGTGTTCCAGAACTGTGGGGATGTGGCACTAAGGGACATAGCTAGTGGGCATGCATTTACTATTGGAGTGGATGTTCTGAATGGTCTTTTCTAACCTCAGTGACTCTGAGATTGTATTAATCCATCTGCATGTGCTACAAGAAGAGGGTGAGTGAAGGGTGCCTGGAGTCCACCCTCAGCTCCTCCAATGATCCATGTACGAAGCAAGGCATTTCATCTACCTCAACCATGAAAGAGCAACACCATTTTTGTATTTCACTGGGCTGTTGTGGTGGTGAATCTGATACCACTGAAGAACTCAGATGCATCGACCCATGCAAGGATGCCAGCAGCCCACATTCCAGCACCACTCGGTGCCCCAGGGGTGATAACTCTTTGTTGGGCGTGTGGACAGCTCGTGAAGTGTGCTAGATCCCTTTGAGATAAGAGCCAAATGAGCCAAGTGCCAAAAACTGAGGATGGGGAAATGATGACAGGCTTCCTGAGCTGACAGTGCACTGCAGCCCAGTCCCATTGTGGGGGAAAAAGACAGAAAACAGAATCTAACAATAGGTAGAGGGCCTTGAACGGCTTTAGAAAGTAAGAGCCCAGCTCTCACCCACTCTCTGCAAAACAATCATGAATGCAGAAGGAAAAAAAGACCAAATTATGAGGTACTATTTGCTTTTTTATCGCTGTTCCCAAAGTAAATGTTTGCCTTTATCCACACACAAATTTGAGATGCCTGCACAGATTTTGAAGTTCAATATATCCAATACCAGTCATCAGCTAAGGCTGGAGCCAAGCACGTAGGCAGAAAACCCAAATGGATACCAAAAAAAAATGGAAAGGGGAAAGGGAAACGAAAGATTTTTGTGAACTTGGTTATGCACCAGAAAAAAAAAGGAAAGCAGTGGTGTTTTATTTTCACTGATGATAGTGCTACAGAAAGAAATAATACCCTGTGAAGGTCACTCTTATCCTGTTCATCTGTGACAAGCTGATAATCTGGGATCTCAGAAAATTTTCTTTAAAAGTCTTCCCGGACATGCTCTTAGCAGAAGGATTATGGTCTAATACATACCAGCAGACGCAACTGATTCCAGCATCTGCTAATCAGAGCAGCATCAGCCCACAGCACACGCCGGCTGAGCCGTGGAGCACAGGAAGGGTCCCCTCCTTGTGCCGATAGCCAAACCCAGCGTGCTGAGATCATCTGCTGGCTGTTCCTCTCTGCTCACACGCATGTGGACCAACGTCTGTGCCTCGTGTGTGCTCCTCTGACACACGTGTCCTGCCAGCATCAGAGCTCCTGGAAAGCTGTCACCTTGGGACTGTCGCAGGCAATGCTGCTGCTCTGCCCTTGGGAACGGGAGCTGCAGGAAGAAGGAGGTTTCCTGAATGTGGAGGCTTTCCTTCTTGACTGCTGGTGGAACCCATGGAGCTGGCTCCAGATGGGATGCTTCCTTTCCTGCTTCTGTAGTTCTGTATGGATTTTACGCACGGCATAAAGTCACCAGTGAGAACGCTCAGTTTCAGCCCACATAACACTGAAAAGATCTTGGCAACTTTCTGAGTACCTGAAACAGCCAAATCCCACCAAGCCCCTTAACTCAGGAACCACCAACTCTTTCTGTCACCCAAATGCTACAGGAGGAGACAATTAACTCAGAACCTGCCAAATTAATCTCCATCTGTTTGAATCCCTACGTTTTCATTCTTAAAAGAAAGAAAATCATAGAACCATTTGTGTTGGAAGAGACCCTTAAAGGCCATCTGGCCCAACTCCCTGCACTGAACAGGGACACCTACAGCTCCATCAGGTGCTCAGAGCCCTGTCCAGCCTGACCATGGGTGTCTGCAAGAATGGAGCACCATCACCTCCCTGGGCAACCTGTGCCAGTGCCT
This sequence comes from Lagopus leucura, assembly GCF_019238085.1. Lineage (NCBI taxonomy): Eukaryota > Metazoa > Chordata > Aves > Galliformes > Phasianidae > Lagopus > Lagopus leucura. The sequence continues at coordinate 1,357,593 of NW_024962274.1, read as the reverse complement.
CACCACCGTCACTGTAGAAAACGTCTTTCTTATGTCCCATCTAAATCTCCTCTCTTTTAGTTAGAAACCATTTCCTCTTGTCCTATCGAATTGTCCCCAACATCCAAAACAGTAGTAAACATTGCATGGACCATGCCTGCAAAATCCTTTGGGTGCATAACAAACCAGGCTCTGTCAGTTAACAGAACAAGGAAATCAGACTGAGCTTGGACTCATGAATCTGAATGGGCTGTTTTGAAGAGAGCTGTTGCACTCTGTCTTTTACAGAGCCCATATGCCAATCCCGCAGCCCACACCAAGAGAAACCATAGGGCTTTCTCCCTCCAATGCTGAGGAATGCTCTGCTCCGTGCTGCTTGGGAAGCTTCATTCATGGCTGGAGTTTCAGCTCCACACAAGCAAAAATAAAAACCCCAAACCTTTAGCTGTGCATTCCTGGACCAGATAAAAATGAGGCATTAAGAATGCACATGAAAGAGTGCTCCTTAGGAGTGTTCAGTGCACAGCATTTTGCTTCGTTTTGTGGTTTCCAATCCTCTTCCATCACTCTGCAAGAAAATGAGCCCATTGCCTTTTCACTGTTTCTGCAATCCCCAACTGGTTGTCGAAAGGAGTGATGAATAACATCCAACGCTGTCAAACACTTAAATCCCTTTCAAACTCCAGTCATTAGATGACATTATTTCCCAGTATGTTTGGAACTTAATGAAAATGTATCACTGATTTTTAATTTTATTTTATTTACTTTTTTATTGTTCTGCAGCTCACACTGAGAATGAGTTTCTTTTCCTTCAAACTATTGCTTGCCTAGGCTGGCAGCGTGGGATAGTGGATGTATTTAGTCCAGGAGGCAACAGTACAGAGGCAGGGGTACAGGCACGAATCCTCAGACACCTCACCTAACTCTGCCATCATTTCCCCCATCTGTTAGGTGAGAAAAATATTTTATTTCTCTTCATTATTTGTCCAAGAACATCACCTAAAGGACTTCAATCCAGACCAAGGTTTCATTTCGCTAGATGCAATACACGGGGGCAGGAGGCAAATCACATGCAAGCAGATGACAAGCTATGCAGATAGAGGAGGTTTCAAGAGGAAGCAAAACAGAAATGCCCCACCATGGTCATTTTGCACAGTGGTGATAAATAGGAGAGAAACGCATCTCCTGAGTCCCTCTGGATGCAGCTGCCTCTGAGAGCTGCACACACGTACATTTGATTTTGATCATCAAAGCAATTTTTTTCTCTAGTCGAATACTCTGTAAATTCTGGTGACCTGCTATTTGCTTTTTTTAAAAACAGGCTCATTACTGTTGGACCAGGTACATCTTATTGCCTGGCACACCTCTCACAAAGTCCTATTTTGCCAAGCAATCTGCAGGAAATTCAGGGTAAAAACCAAGAGTTTCTGAAGGTAGGTGTCTGATTCCAAACAAAGCAATCAGCATTCAATACATAATTCACAGCAGGGACAAAAAATCCTGAGCTTTCATATGCTGCTATTTCCAGTATTTCATTTTCACAGCCTCTGCTGGAAGCTTTCTCTCCAGAGTCACAAAGTTTTCTTGTTAAAAAAAAAAAAAAAAAAAGCAAACATTTATTTTATGGGCTGAAATTTGGCAGTTTTTTTTTTCTTTTTGCTTAAGGCCTTGCTGCACTCATCTCCTAAGCTAGAGTTTAAACAGAATAGTTTAAAAACATCCCTCTAAGTTGGGGAAAATACCTTTTAACAGAGGAGTTGGATGACCACAGCATCTACACAGCAGCCAGGCTGGGGTTCACCGGTTTAGGAACAGCCCCTACTCCCTTTCATGGAACTTATGCTCCTCCATGCCTTCCCTACACAACCTCCTTGTACTGTTACAAGTTGCAGTGGGTTCTCTGCCTCTAAACTTTCCAATGGGTTACTGCAATTTAAAGGTGTGATATGTAAACAGAAAATACATCACAGCTACACAAGAGGATCTCTGTACTTTATACATCACGCTAACAGTTCTGAATTTTACCAAACTGGAGGAAAACATTAATTAGATTTTGTCATAATGCAACTGCAGTTCTACCTACGTAAGGCTGATTCAGCTCCCTCCAAATCAACCACAACACCAGGAGACTGGTGATGAGCACACAGCCACCTCCCAAGCTCAGGTGTTGTTTGGTCCTTTCTAAAAATGAGTTCCAGTTGGACTTAGAAACACGGTGCCTCCCAGCAGCTCCCATGACAGGAAGCATCCCCAGGCACTGCTGTGCTGCAGTCAAAGATAACAACTCAGCGTTACAATTTTCTGTTGTCTTTTGATACGTGCAATTTGGAAAGAAAAACAAACAAACAAACAAACAACACAATGGCATTTTAATCCATTTTTGGCCGCTCTGGCAACTCAGCCAGAGAAACTCTCCATGGTGGGCTCAGCCTGGGGCAATGTCTTTGGGCCATGTCTGGGGTTGGCTGTAGCCCCCTGCAGTCTGAAACGTAATTCAGACTTTCCAAACCTATGAGGAGGACACGAATCCCTCTGCTCCAGGGGCACCTCCCATTGCACCGTGTCTCACTGCAATCTGGAGCATGGAGTGAGGATCAGAAGAGCTTCTCTCTTTGAATTTATGCCAATGAAGGCGGGCAGTGTTGGGCAAGCCACTCAAATCCTGCTATCACTCCTGCTCCAGCACGAGAGGACAATTTTATAGTTTAGTTTATGTTGCTTTAAAACTATTTCGAAGATCAAAGAAGAAGAAAAAAATAAACCCAACAATAAAATTCCTCTTGTTCCATAAGAGGAGCATCCCCAAGGGCAAGGTATACCTATACAATTATTATAATGCTTTAACTGCATAAGCACAACTGGAAACATCTCCAAAACAAGTTGTGACTCTTATCTTCCTCCACGCAGCCATTATCCTGATAAATTTGGGAAGGTCATTTGAGATGTAATCCAATAAATGCGCTGATGTTCTGAGTAAGTACCTCACAATTTGCAGCCTAATCTATTATCCCACTGTAAGACCATCAAATGACTCACCAGTTTTAATACTTGGTACAGATCAAACAAAGAAAAATATCAAAGCTTTACCTTCTAATTCCATCCTTCAAGGACTCATCTGAGTAGTTTTTAATTACAGTAAATGACACATTCAACTCGGGCATTTTCTATTTGTAGCAGCCATAGTTGGGAGTTGCTGTAACTGTACTTTCCATGGGACGTTGCCACATTAACCAATAAATGCCAGAGAGTCTCATAAGCCAAACACACTGGCTGGCATTTGGGATGGACAGCACCATCCTGCCATTCCTGGGTGGAGGACAGATCTCCAGATCCTCAACCAGAACCTCAAGCAAAAAGCCACAGGAACAAACATGTGCAACTGGCAGCACGTGTTGGCGGGCCTGGAAAGTCAGATCCAGTCCCAAAGTTGGGCTGTGCCTTCCGAGGTGCAGTAACTCTAATTATGCTGCAGAAAGCTGCGTTTGAACTCTGTGAATTTTTTTAATAGGATGGGTACAAAATAAAAGCGGGGAAACAATCTGTTCACACAATGCCAGATCCCAAAGAAAAGAGTATCAGGAAGCAGTCAGCAGTACTGGCAGATCACAAAACTGCAGACGCTCAGAGAATTGGTTACACGAGCTGCATGTCTCTACTAAGGCACTGTGGTTGACTGCAGGCATTGCCAAGGAAAATGGGTGAGTGCCAATCTCTTCCAGTTAACTCTCTCACAGGGTTTTGATGCTGTAAAGTATTTCCCAATACGAGTGTGCATTTGTATCCGCTTGGTCCATACAAACAAAATGAGCGCAGATTATTCGACACAGTGCCTGAGCACAATCATTGTTAAGACTTGTCTCACTGCAGACTCACTGCAACAACAAAAAATACACTGGGAAGAGGACCAAGTGGTATCTGGGCTGTGCTGTTGCTCTCTTTTGACTGACTGACCCAAATCAGACTGTTTATGTGGATGTATCTGTTAGCTTATACAGCAATCATGTAGATGCAGCTGGAATGAAGGAAGAGTTTACTGGGCAGCCCCTGCAGAAGGTTGCAACAAGAGCCCCTACCTGCAGACACCTGGGATGGGCTTGTGCCAACCTTATTCAACACCACTTTTGCTAAGTTCACATATTTAAACACGACCTTAAACCTAAAGGAACTCTGGTCACTGTTTTAGTTCTGTTCAAAAGTATCATTTCTGCATTACTCAAAACAAATGCAACAGTGAAAAGAATCGAGAGAGCCACAAAGTGAAGGGATAGCCTGTATGGACAGTGGGTGGGCGTTGTGTCACTCGACTCTCTCTTTGAATAGAATCAAAGGGTTTCAGTCAGAGCTGACAGTAAGGCACACATAGCTGCACAGATGCCTACAGACACGCGTACATATAAGAAATGAGACAAGTTATGGGAACAGGACACAAAAGAGCTGCGCAGATGGGCATAAACACGCCTGAGGTGATTATCAAGATCACATGCACTGCTCTTCTTTAAGTGCCACCGGGGTTTCACCACTTTCTCTGATAAAGACACATCTTACCATAACATAAGTAGTTCCACACAGATGCTACCTGTATTAGTGGCAAAAATTAGTGACTCCTGCAGTCCTCACGTAGACACAGTGGATTAAATGGGAACAGCAACCCACTTTGCTGGGCTACAGCCACCCTGAACTGTGTCATTGCCACTGATCACACCACAAAAACAAACCAACTTGAGACGCAGGTACCTGGATTGTTTTGACAGTGTAACAGATAAAAGTTAACAGAATGGGGAAAGAAATGTGTAAAAGTATTGGTGAACTGAGCAGATTTTAGTTCACAAGCTATTGTTGACAGAAAGTTGGGGCAAAGGAAATGTCTTTTTCTTTGTAAACTTTTTGCTAACAATCTCCAAGGCCAGTGAAACAATTGGGATCAGAGGCCCCTTGCTAGGAGGTACTGCAGCTTCTGAGCTGGTGCCCCTTCGGAGTGGCTGCACCCTTCATCCCATTGACAGCTACATCTGGATGCTATCAGGACACACTGGCATGCCTGCTCACACCAAATACCAGGCAGTTAGCAAACTGACTCAGCAGTTGCTTCTGGCCACTTTCCCACTCTGGGCTTAAGCAACATGCCACCAACCTGTTGGATCCGTGGTTTGTAGGGAGAGCTGCTCTCTAGATCGGCCAGGATGCTGGTGAGGGAGTCGATCTCTGCATCCAGGCTGGAGCGCCTCTCCTCAAGTGTCTTGCCACCAGGATTCACCTTAAAGAAAGAAGAAGAGTTCCAGTTACTCAGACCGTGGCCTGGAACGTGGTTTCTTAGTGCCCTCAAAGGGAGCTGTCACCGTGTCCCAGCAATAACTCTCAGGTTGCAGGGATTCTACAAACATGTTGAAACGCTACAGCTCTTCCCCAGAATCAGGGATGAGCAGAGAGGCTTCATCTCACAAAGATTTAGGCTGCTTTGAGGCTTTTCTTCATGCATTTCCCACAATGGTCCCATTGTGTTGACTTGGAGGATTATGAAACATGGTAAGCAGTGTGCTGCCAAGGTGTGCACAAAGGCAGTGGAGCTGCAAGCTGAGACCAGCACCCGGCCACCTGCACACCTATTATTACTTTGAATCACTCCATGGTAGCTCTACCTGTCTGATTCAACACTTCTTTACAATTTCCATCAGTCCCTCGAGGAGTGAAAAAGTTCAATTTATTTCTAGCAAACTCAAAGTGAAGGGCATGATTTGAAATAAGGAGTCACAAAGCAATATAATGAAGGTCCTTGGGAAAAGGGTTATTGTTCAGGGAAATCCATGACCAGAGCAGACATCAACCTATATCCAGGACCCTTTTCAATCGAGTTCACCTTGCTTTCTCTCTGCATTTAAATTGGCCTCTTCCCATTTGCATCAGTATGGTCAGTACATTCGCATGAATGGGAAGAGACATGAATTTTTACCACCATCATCCACCTCTGGAAGCGAAGAACAAAAAGCTCATGGCTCAGTGATGCAGGAGATAAAGTAGTCCCTATGGACCATAGTAGTGTTCAAGGACCAGTAATGTTTGAGGAAGCCAGCAAAAGATCCCCATCAAGTGTGCTGCCAGGAGCTTACCCACCTTAGCTACACTTAGGGCAGGCACAGAAGCAGAAGTTCTTGAGTCAAGTGAAATAATACACATTTAAAGTCTTCTCTGAACCTGAGTCATAGTCAATATTTGTCTTCTGTCCTTTCCCGTCTGAGTTATCTGCGAACTCCCCAGGCAGAGGCTCTCCATGTACATGCAGCTACAGAGCTCAGTGCAGCTTAACTATTACCATAATAAAAATACAAAAGAATTACATAACATCTCACCTAATTTCAGCTGTAACGCTGGTACAGACCATACCAACACTTCCCCACAGACAATCTAGCTCTGTTTGCCTTCATTCTCACCGAGTTACTTCAATTCTCCAAGCCAAAAATTTCCCTTTCCCTTTGGCTCACTGTCTGCTCCAGATAGGTTTTATTTGAATTTCATTTAAGGAGCACTAGATCATTACCTGCTTTACAGAACTCTCCAGTCATCAAATCCGACACGTAAGCAGCAACCTGGTCAGAGAGACAGCCTATGCAAAGCAGGGAGGCTCTGAGCTGCCAAGCTTATACGTGCTAAGGCATTCATTAGTTCCTAATGATTATTAAATCTTATTGGATTACAATAAATTTGGCTTGACTGACAGGAAAATGAAATCTCCAATGCGCTTTATGCAAGAACACATGATTTAAAAGGCTCAAAGTCAGGTTAGAAACTACTTACAAACTCATTTTTTCTTACTTCTTTTTATTATGGAACCAATCAAAGTTTTTCCATCCAAACTATTGTTCAAAAAATAATTACTTTAGGCAGGAATTGTCCCAGATCATTACTCAAGGCTAGCTGTAGGTATCTGCATTTTTAAACCTGAAAAAGTCTAATTTCCTTTCCATTACTAGCACACTTCATGGCTCTGGCTTGGTTTTCCTCTATCCTCCAATTGCTGGCCTACAACAACTGCAGGGCAGCCACAGGCTTCCTAGATTCAAAACACGAGATTGCTCCACTCCAGAGAATTTTTAAGCCAAAAGCCAGACTGGAAGGAGGGGGAGATGTGAAGGGCACCCAAGGCCCCAGCATCTGCAGAGATAAATCATGGAGCAAGTCAATGACGGAACCGGGAGTACAAGTGGGGCCCAGGATGGGGCTGCTTGGTGCCTGGCTGTGGGACGGCATTGACCCAGGAGAGGAGAGATGGCAGCAGATTAGAAGATCAGCCGATTATATTTCTGCTTCTTAGCATTTCTGTGCCATATTATTCCCAGGTTCTCATCCCCCAGAGCGATTATGCAATAACCGACGAGCAAAGACCGCAGAGCAAGTTGTGAGGTTGTAAAAGTTAAATGTCCTTAGGAAACCTAAAAAAATAAAATAATAATAATAAAAAAAAACAAACACGAACATGGAAATATCTCCATTGATTTGGGGCTCTGCAAAAGATTTATTTATTCAATTAAAATATAATAAATAGAGATGAAGAGCTCAATTCTCCAAGTGCTGAAGCAGAATGCAGTGCAGAATGTGAGGGCCAATGGGGATGGGACCGGACCTCGAGTACCTCTGTGAAACAGCAGTGCTTGCACAGACAGGCTTCTCCTTGTTCTCCATTCCCCATCTCCACAAATCTTGCATTTTTCTCACCACCACGCTCCAGTTTCCATCAAGGGATTTATTGCACGTGGGAACAGGAGGAGAATTCGCAACAGCAAAACTTTAGTAAGAGAGGGTTAACTTCTTTCTGTTCTCATGCTCTTTGTCATGACGTCGCTATAAAAGTTTTATGATATTGCTCTGGAACAGATCCCCAGCGCCAGGTCCCACGGCACAACAGGTCGGCGCAGGCAGGGCTCAGCTCCGAGGAACTGCGCCGGCTGAGCGAACGACTTCGCAAATCCGAACGCTTGGAACCAGAAAGAACCGCTCCTGCTATTTCTGTCGGATTTACTGCATCGCTGCAGTCACTTGTGCACGCTCCCTTTCAGCCAGCAGTATATGGAAAAACGGCTTTAAAAAGGGAAAAGGATGCTATCTTTGGCCTGGCCAACGTGAGTTCGACAGAAAGCAAACATAAACCAACCCAATCCAACAAATTACTCACGCCACAGACTATCCACTCACGTGCATTTCTGCAGCGCCTACACTCCCACCCCCTGGCTCTGTCCCTGCTGCGAGGCAGAAGAGAGAAAAACAGCACTGCCTGCCTTGTTGGCCGCCCCTGAACTCCCGGTGTGCGGCTCCAAGCAGCTGTGAGGGTAATCCACTCCTGCGCCCTGTCAACCCACACTGTTCCAATGAAAACTGGCTTTCATTTCCCTAATCCTACCTCCCAGCACCAGGCAGAGCCACAGGTCCCCTTGCCTCCCCAAGGGAAGCTCTGTGCAGAGCACTCAGTGCAGAGGGCACGCAGGGCCTCGAAGTTGAGCTCACTGTGCTAAAAAAGGCCACAGGACTACTTGTCGAGCTGGAAGATATGAAAAAACACAATGATTTCCCCTGGGGCCCCTTTTCCTACAACCTAGATCACCTGCTCTTATTACAGTTTGCAAGTTACAGAAGGGATGCAAGGACATTGCTGTTTGTCCACGTCAGCTCCTTGCAATAGGGATAGGGAGAAGAATCTGGCTCCCAGATGTCCCTCCAAGTTCCTGCCCCTAATTCCTCTCCCTACTCAGACCTAACCTCTCTGCTGTGCTCTGTTTCCCTGTTTCTCCTCACCTCGTCTGCTGCCATGCAGTGCTGCAGCCTGGGACAGTCGCTATCTCTGTGACAAGAGATGTCTGTGGGTGAGGGTTAGGTCAGGGTTAGGGCACCAGGGCTCACTACAGTGCTGTTTTCCACCACTGAGATCCACCTCCCTCCCACCCACTGGCTCGGCTCAAGGCTTATCCAAAGCAGGCTGAGTTAAGTCCATTTCATTGGTGTTGGAGAATGCAAGCTTCCCTTGCTGGGAAGTGAGATGCCCTACAGGTATAGATGTATGTTTGGGTGATGCGATGAAGCCAAACTGTCTGAGAGACACCGTGGAATCTGGCACTGGCAAAACTTCACTCTGATTTCCCCTCTTTCCACCCCTGCAGCTGTCTGCCACACTCTGCAGGCTGTGGGAATCATCACTGAAGAAAGAGCAAAAGAAAGGGCTCTCCATACAAGGAGCCAGCAGCTCTCCTGGCCCCAGGCAGTGGCCTTAGACAGAGCTGCAGATAGGCAAAGGAGGATGGGGCTCCTATTTTCTATTTTAGCTGAGGGCAAGTGGGAGAAAGGAGACGAAAGATGTTAGGTTTCGATGGCAAACCACCTACAGGAAGAGGCTGTGAGAAATTTTAACCTGGAAGAAGAAAAGAAGTGATTCAGTCTTGACACACTTCAGACTGCTATTTGTGTGTCGTTTTCTTTTACCCTCTCTTTGCACTTTCTCCAACATTACCACTGCCAGGGGCAAGATCCTCTTCCAACACATGCCCTTGCTTCCCCATCCCATCCCAGTTTCCCAGCCTTCCTTCACAATAGTCATGTGAGGCACAAAAAGCCACTGCAGTGGCAAAAAGATGCATCCTCGAGGGTATCCATCACGAAAATGAGGCACCCAGACCATGAGCTGCTGTGTCTGTTCTCTTCTCAGCCTAAAGACAAATGCAAACATTTTGTTTCAAATTCCCTGATGTAAATGAAAGCAGTTGCAAGAGCCTGCCCTACCAAGCACGCACATGGTGACAAGAACTGACTGCAGCATTCCGGACCAGGAGGGTCTAAAATGTTTGACTGATACAAAATCACTGTTTCAGGCACCAAGGAGGGGCTGGAAAAGTAGTCGTGCCCTTTAAAAACAGACAGATTGAGTCTTTTGAAACAAATCCGAAATGATGGAAGATTTCAGCAGATGTGACCGCAGTGATTTCACCAGACGTGATTGTATCAAGGATCTAATAGAAAAGAACTTCCCTGCTGTTCCGTCAGGCTGAAGCCAGGCCTGAAATATCCTTTTTACTCTTTTGATGACATCAAGAATAAAAGCCAAAGGGAAGTTGGGTTTTGATTTATTTTTTTTCCCTGCTCTTTCTTTTTTAAGGCATGGAGTGGTTTTACCTGATTTGTGTTGCTGGATGCTAGCTGCACCAAAGGAAAACACTTCAAAAGTTTGAAGTGGGCTGTTCAAAGGCATCGCTCGGTGTTTCTCTGACACGAATGTCATCTAACTGAGCAATGTTCCTACAGTTCTGGCCACTTTTGAAGATCCGCCTATAAATCGAGCTGCCTGCAACGGGGCTTAAATGAGGGGGTGTGGGAGCCACGCACTGTGCAGCAGGAACCCACCTTGCTGCTCCAGCAGATTTCAGCCAATGTGCCAAATGCTTTCCATCATTTGCTCCTGGAGGTGTCCAAGAAAAGGGCAGATGTGGCACTAAGAGATATGGTAAGAGAGCATGGTGGGGATGGGTTGACGGTTGGACCAGATCATTTTAGCCACCTTTTCCAACCTTAATGATTCTATGATTCTATCACCACTAAACAGCTGTGGGTACCATCGGGATTAATTGATTTGTCTCTAAAGCAACAAGGTGTTGCAAAGAACAGCAAGGCTTCCAGCTGGGGCAGACGAACAAGGAGAGAGGTTATTTGCTAGCACAGCCAGGAAACATCTTGAGAAATCTTCAAAACCAGTTTATAACCTCCGTGTTGTATAGGAGGCTTACAAGAAGGATAAATAATGATAATTAAAAAAAAAAAACAAAAAAAACCCCACCAGATAACAGAAGAAGAAAGCAAGAAACGAGAAGGTATCAGTTTCAAAACAACACAAATTAGGTGTTTCATCACAGACTGTGCTACCGAGCTGTGGAGCCACTTCTGCATGACACTGTGGTTGCTGTGTGTTTACAAGTGTTTCAAAGGCAGCTGGAGAAACACGTGGAAGAAAACGATGAAGATGCTTCAAAGATGAATAAATAAATAAATGAAACTCTGTGCTCCTCCTTTTACATCTTTGTCTGGCCTATTGACACTCGCTGATCTGATTTGGCTCTGCATATTTACACCTCCAGTAAGCCACCACTGTGCTTCATGTATGCCAGCTGCCACCCTGCAGTCACTCCTTCAGCTGGTGGGTACATGTCAGTTTCTGCAGATTATCAACTGATCATTGCCTTAGTGCAGGATCAACACCTGGAAACCCACATCTTCCCTCCTGGGAGCTGAGATGACAGAAAATGCGGTCAATTGCACTCAGCCTCCTGGGACCCAGATAAGAAGGAGAGCAAAGACTTCATTCCTATTATGAATCTGTATTGCAACAATGTTTTATATTTCCCTGGAGGTAGTCTGATAGGCACTGATCACATATCAGAGGAAACATCCCTGTCCTGAGGAGCTCGTTGTCAGCTGGATCCCAGGGCAACCAGGTACAGGGACTGCAGAGCACCTGGCAGGGTGAGGAACTTAAACCAGCTCCCTCTGGCCACCAGATGAACACTAATCCACTGGGCCAAAGCAGCTCCTTAACGCCTGTTTCATTCTCTACATTTACTGTTCCAGCCCTGACAAAACAAGCCAGAAGATGACAAATCACCACTCAAGCCATCAAATCTCCATCTGCAATTTCACTGCAGGATCACCCTGACTACATCACATCCAAATGCCAGATCCAGTTGCCACCACGGGCATTCAAACCTGTAAAAGGCCTTTTTGGGCTTTCAACCTCTGGCTCATGGAAGAAAGTCCTGGACTTTTCAACATAGGCTTAATGCAGCTTTCAAGACAGCGGCACTAGTGAAAAACAGCAACGTGTTCTTTTGTCAACGGGAGCCAGCCAGAACACAAGCAAGAGGCACAAGAAAGCAACAGGACGGGTTTGATAAAGAAGTGTGGGGATGGATGGAGTAGTCCCACCATCTAACATCTGCCAGCAGCAGAGCCAACAGCCCCCATGGTTTACTGAACATGTCTGATCAAAAGTCTTGGGAGGCTTGTCTGTGCTAAGCGCTAGCAGATGCTAAATCAGCAGCAAGATGAGAAGTGTATTAATAAACTAAGGAGGCACATAAAGTTATTTGAAAGCTGAATGAGGAAGATGGGGAGAGAAGGGGGAGAATAAAACCAGTTTATTTTTCCATTAAGGCAATTTAATATTCTCCGAGTGGAGCTACAATCACTCGTCCTTGGGAATTAAATTGAATTAGTGAAACTCTTGTTCGTCTGCAGAATATACGATATCATGTGGAATATATCAACTTTTTCTTTATGCCTTCTGCTGGACAGCACTACTTCTCTGCTCACAGGGCAAGAGGAGCTGGCCATAAAATCCTCTTGACTCAGCATGACTTTCAGTGACTGCAACCAACTTTACAGCAGCAGGGAATATATACTTTTCCCTTTAACTAATACAATTACATTAGGACTCGTTATTGATAATCATGGTGACTTAAAAGTTTCCCATTTCTTTGCCCACTCTCCCGCCAACTTAAAATCTGCTCCAATATCATCACGAATTAATGTCTAATTAGCCATCAAGCAGAGCTGATGTTCCCCACAGAGTATCACTGCTTCCAGAAAAACTGAGAGCTGAGGAGGTATCGGATATTTCACCATCTGCCTGCAATGGGAACCATAACCAATTACCCAATACAAAGTTTAATCGATTACAGAAACCAAATAGCTCATTAAGTGTCCGCTGCAATAAAGGAAGGCCTTTCTATTCACTCCTCCTCCATGGAAGTTACATTCATGAAAGATCCAATGGCAATGGCCATGAGTAGAGAATCCCTTTACCTCCACATCCTGGCCAAGCTATAATCTTCCTCTTTCCATTTCTGGCACAAGAGAAGAGAGAACAGAGAAGAGGAGGATGCCTCCAAGTGCACAGGACGTGTCTGACAAGCCATGAATTACGCACGCCTACATGCACACATCTGGTGTCCAAGGCACTGCCAGAGGAAGCCCAGCAGCCGCGAGAGGAGGTGAGGATGCTCTCTTGCCACGTTCCCCTGGAGCAGAGCACTTTTTACACTCCATTTTGTTTCCTTTTCATTGATACTGATTGTATCAGCCCCTAAGCTCTTCTCCAAAGCTTTTAACTGAACGGCATTGTCAAATAAGAACGGGTTGAAGACAGCGAGAGGCAAGAAAAGGGACACGTATTTTTGACAAGATTTATCTTGGATGCTTTTCCACTAAAGGCTTTCCGAATAGAAGCCACATGTGGAAGATCCACCTCCAAGAATCAGTTTTACAAGTCCCATGGCTGAAATAATGTGCCCAGAGATGTGCCAGGGAGCTTACCCTCCAGAGGGAGTTGTACCCGGTGGGGAGAAATGCCCAGCTCCAGCTCTCTCCTTCCCAGTGCTGTTGCACTATTGGAGCAAGAGATGTGCAGAGTTGACGACCGGTGATTTCTCTTCTTTCAACACTTTTGTTGAGTCTGACACTGAAATATTGTGTCCAGGTTGGGAGGAAGTGTTTTAAAAACTCAAGAGACTCCCCAGAAAAGCAGAAACAGCTGACAGTGAGACACGTACAGAGCTCACTTGGTTTCATTTATAAAGGAGACTGAGCAGCTCAATAGCTTTACCTAAACAGCTTCCCAGAATGAAAATGTCAGATACTGCAGGTCTGTCCAATCCAGCAAAATAGGAAAACATGCCACAACCAGCAAGCTGAAGCCAGAGAGATTCTGTTTACAAATAACAGAAATATTCACTTATGTCTAATAGCACAAGTAATTAAACTGATAGGACAAGGGGAAGTGGTTTCAAACTAAAAGAGGAGAGATTTAGATTGGAGAGAAGAAGTTTTTTACAATAAAGGTGATGAGGTGCTAGCACAGGTTGCCCAGAGAGGTGGTGGATGCCCTATCCCTGGAGACACCCAAGGTCAGGCTGGATGGGGCTCAAAGCATCTGATGGAGTGTGGGTGTCCCTGTTCAGTGCAGGGAGTTGGGCCAGATGGCCTTTAAAGCTCTCTTCCAACTCAAATAATTCTACGATGATTCTAAATACTAGAACCAACTTTTAAGATTTCTCCCTCTCCTGATGTTGGTGGGTGCCTTTGGTCTCTGTGGATGATGGGGTGAAGCAGCTTATGGCTCTGCCTGGCCCCAGATCTGTGGAGATGAAAGCAAAGGCACCATGGAGTTCCCAAATGTCTGCTGAAATCACTTTGTGTTTGTACCACTTTAACTGGAAATTAAATTTACATGAACAAACTCTATCCCACACAAATCTGTATATTGTGACAGTTAAATGAAGAGCTTTTAAAAAGGGACACGTCTCAGGCAATTTTAATCAAAAAAGATAGGTTTTGTTAAAGCTACCAATTTCAGAAAATTAAGGTTGACTAAAACTGTTTTTAAAAACTCCTTTTGGAATTTAATCACATGTTGAAAACCCATATGCAGCTGCTAGTGTCACCTGCAAGAAGTCTGTATAAAACATAAGCTTATGGTTAATTTTACACATGTGCTGAAGTTCTATCAACTTTAATGAAGTTTAAGCACACAGTCAAGCTTCTCTGAATTTGGGAATGCATTCCTGAATGAGGGCTGTGAAGCTATGAGAAATCACTGCTAAAAATAAAATAAAATAAAATAAAATTGGCCATTTAGTTTTCTCAGTCTGAATAAGCTCCAAGCACAGAAGTTAAAGATACAGCATATTTTGGAATTTGTTTGCTTGTTTTGCTGTAACAGGAAGGGGTACATGCCAAAAAGTTTGCAAGGATTTGAGAATCTCCCATAGAGCCTGGCAAGGTGTCAGGAAAATGGATGTATAAAACTACATGAAAGTGGATGGCTCAGGTTTGGCTTGCTTAGAACAGAGTCAAGTTAAAAATCTACTATACGTCCAAGCTGAGCAGAGGAAAGCCTGGACTCAGCCTTGATGCACTCATTTGGGGCAGCCTCAGATAAGCATAAAAACCGCAGGTGAAGAAACAGCATCTGAGTGACACAAAATCTGCACAATCAAATCTGCACTGCTCTAAGACCACCATGAAACCTTGCAAGGAGAATTCCCAGCACGCAGATCCTTCCAACGAGCTCCAAGGTTTGCCTCAATATTGCCCATATGCAGATAAGTGACTGAAAGTTGTTGGTTGACTTTAAGAACTCATGCCTGAAAGCAGCTGTGCGTCAGGAACTGTGATGTCCCCACTACACATTATGTGTATACATATACACATATCTTATGTACATCTTATGTACATATACATATGTGTACACATAATGTGTATACATTACACATATCTTTTTTGCTTGGTCTAGCAGTTGGCAACCCTGCCCACAGCCATGGGGCTGGAACTAGACGATCTTTGAGGTCCCTTCCAATGCAAGCCATTCTATGATTCTATGAACTCTACTGCTCCTTGGAGCAAATACAGCCACAGAAGCCAAACGGGATTTGTTTCAGTGCAGAAAGCATATTCTGAGCCTAAATTTCCATAGGAGCCTCACCCAGCATCAGCACCTATGGTGGGCAGTCATGCCATCGGCTCTGGGAAGTGGCGACACCAAACATCTGCACGGCCCTCAGCAGTGACATCTGCGGGGAAAACACCGAGGGGTTCTGCAGGGCTGAAAGGGGTGAATTTGCAGAGCCAGGTGTGGGGAGAGCAGGTCAGGAATAAGCAGAGTATCAGAGCTGAGGATGAAGGCCAGACCTGGGATGTGACGAGACAGGAGGCTGTTTCCATGGCAAAATAGAGATGCGGAAACAAGGAGATAGAGAGGGACGGAGCTGTGGACTGGCACTGCTGAACAGGAGATGCTTGTGCAGTACCTCTGACAGAGCTGTCGCTGGCTGGCTTGAGCAATGCTTGGAGCTGCGACAGCTTTCCCAAACATTCCTACTTTACTTCTCACACAACTGAAAACAAAGCCCTAAAAACATTATGTGATGTTTTCCAGATGCTCTTTCTTACCTGTTTTTTGCCCATTAAGGCTAATCGACATCCTGCATTTTCATCAGAATTTCATCAGCTAATCAGAACGGAAAATTACAACTGTGGGGAATGGTCCTGCAAAGGTGGAATGTAATAGCAACAAACATTCAAAGCCATGCCTGCCTTTCTATCCTGGAACAAATTCCTTCAGCTCTGGCTGCAAAAACACTTTCTGCTGCTATTTCTACCACCTCTCCACTTGCTCAGGCACTGTGCTGCACACTGTTTGCAGAGACAACCCTTTCTGACACCGAAACCACCTGTCATGGCAGCAAAAGCTTTGGTGTTTTTAAGTGATCGAAACAAAAAAATACAGACAAGAACCTGCATTTGAGCCACTTCCATTCCTGGAGGTTCGATACACTCACAATGCTTAAAGACAGGCGGAGATCTAAAACAGTGAAGTTGGTGTTATTCTTTAAATTATCCAGAGCTGCAAAACCAAATTTAGACAGACAATGAGTACATGTACATTTCTTTTCAGCTTGGCTGACAAAAGCTTATTTCATTGCCACACAGTACTGTAGTACTTAAGGCATCAAAATCAAGGTGGGAATCTGACTTCTGCCTGCTGTGTCACACCGCAGCCTACCGCTACAGTCATATTCCATGGAAAGGCTTCGTCTTCTCAAACCACATCTTCCAGCCCCAGCCAGCTTCACAGAAAAAGCAAAATAATTTGTCTCTGCTGCAGTTTTTAGAATTCCTTCTGCTACTGACAGTTTGTTTGTCTTAGTCTCGCTGCTGCATCACAGTTCCCTAATGCAACACAGCCTACCAGGATTTGACACAAGAGCAAGCGATCCTACGAAAGATCCTTCCTAGGACCTCTTAATCCAACAGACGATTTGAATACAACTCAGAAATGAGAAGAATGTAAAAGTCTTCAATACTGATCATGTTAGCTCCCACTCTACTATCTCTTAGCTCATTTGCTATGATGGGAGACTTCTCACTTTTTCATTACCTGTTTTCCATCTGTTTATTCTCTTTCCATCTGTCCATTCTACCTTGGATGCAGTGATGGTTTTGCTCCCTATTGTTTGTTGCAGACTGAGAGGACAAAATTACTGCTTTGTTCTGCATCCTGCATCTCCCACTTTACTCACCCCATTCAAGCCTCTGTTGCCCACGAGAGGATGACCCAGCTCACAGATTAACCTCTGTGCAACAATTCTGTGATTCCATGATCTCTGAACCCCAATCAGCAATCCCTCCGACCTGTTTCCTATTACAACCTTTTAGATGGGCCTGTGCTCTTATTTACATGTGCTCTGTATTAGCTGCTGCTTTCTTCTGCTCCCACACCTCATCACCCACCGTATGGCACATGACCAAAAGCCACTTCTGTTCCTCCTCTGGAAGCATCTCGCAGCCCAGCACAGCCCCTCTTCCGAGTGTCCACGGCTACTACATGAAACAATACCAGAACAAATACATCAAATAACGCAGTATAACCATGATGAAAATAATGAGACCGGTTAACTGTTTGGATTCTTGCTTCCTTTGTAGTCCTTGCTGAGAGTTTTAGCTATTAAAGGCTGTTTTGCACCGTAACACTGCCAAGATATTAATAGCCAGGCAGAAAGATGAATGGCAGGCTTACACTGCACAATTAAAACTTTTCCAGTTTACTCTTTCTGTAAAATTTGTGGTTTATAATAACCATCTTTGTCTATTCTGAAAAGAGTATGGATTGGAAAGTTACATAGATGGGAACAGAGGTTCATTACAGATTTAAAATAGAATGTGGTTTGGCATTGTAAAACAAACATGCGTATAAGATGGGCCGCATCAAGAGGAGACTGAAAGACATGCTCAGTGTTCCTCTGCGCTTGTGATCCTGCATTTACCGGTCACGCTACCCGCAGACAGGGATAAAAAAGCAGCGGGGATAAAATGTGCGTGCTTGTTCCCCCGTAACATGTAGGCCTGCTCTACATCCCTGCTCATTCTGCATTTCTTATACTTACTGTGTATCTGTATATGCACGTATATGAGATACCCAGATATTCCTCAGCATATACAGATGCCGTATTGCTGATTTTCCTACCTTCGTGCCCAGAGAGCTCCATAAGTGAACAAACACACACCAGCCTGCAGGGAGCCTGTGAGCACTCAGCCATGCAGGGAATACACATGTGATTTGCTTGAGCCCAGATCAGAACGCAGCCCATTGCTGTGCCTCAAACACACGAGGATGGCAGGAGGAGGGAGACAGATCAAAAGCATTCTTGAAAAGCCAAGGTTTGAATAAGAGGGCTAACATCACCAGGTAATTTACTTATACCGTTGGACACGGCTTCAATTTAGATAAAAGGCAGTTGCTTATCACATGGATTTTAATAAATCAGTTCAGGAGCCACAGAAACCTGCAGACACAAGCTCTGCAACTGAAAGCTGTGCACACAGAGTGAGGCTCAATCTGCAGGGCTCCAAGAGCACTCGCTCCTTGCAGGAGCACAGCAGCTGTCAGCAGCGCGGATGCTCGTTGCTAGCAAGCACCTAAGCCCAGGCCCATAAACCTGATGATTAACAAAATCTAGCACTAGAGGGAGGCTGAACACACTTTCTGCTCTCTTTGGTCTTTTTGGCTTCTCCAAGCATTCAGAGGAAGGCGATTTCAAGTGAGCCCTGCCGCAGGCAAAGCCCAGCAGAGCAGGAGATGGGAGATCCCAGGCAGCACCCCACGCTCTTCCCTTCCCCAGTGCCTTCTCAAAATAGATGCTCCAAACTGAAAACACCAAAATGTTTTCCTGGAAAAGGCAGCAGCAGCGCTTGCTCAGGGAGGCAGGCAACAATTGCTCAGGACATGGGATTGAGGCACTATTCTCAGCCCGTGCTGGTCAGCCTGGTGACCCAGGCACATCACTTTCCCTGCTTCAGCTTCCTTATCAGGCACAAACCAGCGCTTCTTTTGTGAAGGGCTTTGTGGCCCATCAATAAAACACATGCTGATAACAGCCAGGGGCTGTCGGGGGAGATGCAATCTCTGAGCTGAGCACAATCTCTACTTGGGTTTCAACTAAGGTCCCAAATGAACATCAGATCTGTGCTGCAGACACGGCACCTGGGGGTAATTAGCTGCAAAAGCTGTGGCTGCTCCAGGAGTGGGACCTGAGGGTGAGGATGGCTAGGGGGTTCCAGCAGAGGTTCACAGGGAGCTGCAGCCCCCACTGCTGGGCTCAGCCTGAGGTCTTCAGGGGGAGGCAGGGTAGGAACCAGCTGCTCACATCACCATGTGCAGGTCCCATCCCAAAGAGCCACTGCTTTTAGCAAAGGTCCCGCTCTGAGCAGATCTGGGTGCTTGTGCGAGCTGCTCACGTCTGTGCTTTCCCCAGCCTGCTCAGAGTGCCTTTTTAGAGAGCAGAAGGCAAAAAGAAGAAAGAAATCTCCTTGCCTCCCACATCTATCTATTTCCCTTTGACAAACAGTGATTTCATTTTTCTTCCCGTCCAGAATTTTTTTTTTTCTTTTAAACTGAGCACAAGCCAACGTGGCAAAAGCCTCTCTGCTATGTCCTTATTTGTCAAACACACCATCGCCGCGCCCTCGGAACAAGCCCCTGCCATCACCACTGCCTTTGGCCGAAGGGGAACTTCCCAACACAGCTGACCCCAGCTACAGCATGCTGCTTTTTAAACTAAACTTTTTTTTTTTTCTTTTTCCTGAAGCATTACAGTTAATAGGAAAAGAGTTGAAATTTCCTTCCCCTTTTTCTCCCTGGCCCTGCTGCCAGTCGGAACGTGATGCATCTGGATGAACAAGCAGAAATTACAGGAAAAGGCCAGATCTATTGCAAAAGAATTTCGTGGCTCAGACCTCAGTGCAGGTACCTAGAGGGAAAGTCAGATACTAAAGTACCTTTTTGGATCCAATCCTAAGCAGCCAGCTCCACCATCCAAACACAGACCTAGAGATAAACAGCCCTACAAAAACTGGGCATTATTATTTTAACTGCTGCTCCACAAGCTACAACTTAAACTGCAATAATCTGTGCAGCTTTCAGCTGTCAGACAGCAGTGCATGAAATGATAATAAACTGACCATATATCTGCTGCTGCCCTCAACACATGGTGTAAGAAGTTTTATCTGGAGCCACAGTGTACATTTTTCATATACTCTCATCGGAATGAAACCTTCTGCCATCCAGACGATGTCCTGTTGTAGGAAGGCTGACACATTTCCAGCTCTGTAGCATGTTTGGAGATCTCACACTGAGCCATGGGGGCAAACTCATTAGACCTGCTCCTAGCCATTGGATCAGAGGCTCTGGCACATGCATTCAACAGAGAGAAAATGCGGCCCAGAGATGATGGGGTTTGATGGCAGAGAGCAGAACTAGATTCAGTTTGTTGGAGCCCAGTCCAGCACACATGCATGAGAGCGCTGCCTTTGTGCTGAGCTGTCTTGAGGGAGCATCTGAAGGCTGGAAGCCCAGCAAGAATGGCCACCATTCACCCTGTCCCATCAGCTGGGCAACTTCTGCAGGCATGTTCAGTACTCACAGGCATCAGACATCTCCCTCAGTTTTCACAGGTTGGATATTAGGAAGACATTTTTCTCAGAAAGAGTGGTGATGCACTGGCACAGGCTGCCCAGGGAGGTGGGGGAGTCACCATCCCTGGAGGTGTTCAAAAACAGTGGAGATGTGGCACTGGGGGATGAGGTCAGTGGGCATGGTGGGGATGGGTTAGATTTGGTGATCTTAGAGTTTTTTCCAACCATAATGATTCTGTGCTTCTATTATTTGCCCTTTTACTCCCCAACTCCCTAGCATCCCTTCTTAGGATAAGGACCTGATCCTGCAGTAGGAGATCCTGATTTGCACTGACTTACGCTCCCAATCTCTTTCACTGAGGATTGAAAGAAAAGGAAAAGGAAAAAGAAGATGAGTGAGCACAGATGAAGGATGGGGCTCTGTGTTAGCTGTGCAGAGTACTCTGGGAAGTGGTGGCATGCGGGGATGCACCTCCAGGCCCTGCTTTCCACTGACCAGGCCATCCTGCACAAGAATCCAGCTCTAACCAAATGCCTGCCAAACTCAGTGCTGCTAACACTGCTCCAGCTCCAGCTTCCCAAAGTCACAGAGAAAGGGTGTGACAAATAGCAATTACATGAGCTCAGCAGGCAGAGCCAGCCCAGCTGCTGGTTCTACCAACATGCCAGTTCCAATGAGAGCCCTGTGCAGCTCAGGCACATCTTCGGCCCGATGAATGAGGCACAAGGATCAGCAGACATGTGCCTCTCTTGATGAACGTGGCTAGGTTTCCTTTCTGAAAATCCCCCAGGCTGTGGCAGGCCCTGGGGAAGCAGGGAGGCAGCAGGGCCACTTCCCAGCGCCTGGCTCCCCGAGGACTTGGAGAGATAGAGACATGGCAATACTTGCTGGGGAATTGCTTCATTCCCCCAAGGCTGGCAAAAGCCATGCTTCTCACATGGCTCACATCCCGATGGTCACAGCCCTTCCTGGCAGTGGGGATCATAATTGCCTTTAACCCCTTCTTTCTCCAAGGATGCTTCCAATGCTGAACCCATTGCAGGAACACGCTTGGAAGCTGTGGTAGCATCTGAACCTTGCTACAGGCAAGAGATCACAGGAAGCTCATGCTTTCTTTCTACAGAGGCATAGTATGGATGGATCAACTCTGCAGTGTCAGGAACAAAGTCCGGCCTCTTGGACCCTGTTCAGTGTCTGTTCACTTGCCTGCGCTCAGGCTCACCTCCATCAAGAGGTGAAATAGATCTCCTCCCTCCTCAGTGTTCGTTCCCCAGACATATTTGAGGTTGGCAGCCATAGCCTTCTTTTTGCTCAGCTAACAAATTAAACTCTTCTGGTCACCAGTGACAAGATCTCAACTCCTTGCTCCTGGATCACCCTGACCACCCGTCTCTGTGGTCTCAACACAGCTTTCCTGACCTAGCACAGCAGGACCAGCACGCCAGGCGAGCCTGTGATGTCTGCACAGAGGTGTCCAAGCCTTCCCATCCACACAGCACACGCCATCACATCTTAGAAGTTTTGCTTTCATCCACAAGGCCAATCTAGAAGATCCAACCCAGCAAAAGCAGGGTCCCAATGACATCACTGTACTCTGAGCCAGGGATTATTTGCTTCACTTAATTTTAGGCATCTAAACAAAGCACTTTTAGGATCAGATTACTGCCCTAAAGTCTCTCCACAGTCAGTGGAAGGAGATGGTCCTTCCAAAAAACAATTCATTCTGGGAAGGTTTCACTCCCATCTACTATCACAAGGGCAGAATGCAATTAGTTTTCTAATTCAAGCCGGATGGGAAAAATCCTTTAATAGCCCAGTAAGTTTTGAATGGAAATATTCCCTACTTGGGAAACAGAACTTGATAATGCTGACTTGGTTGTTCCTGACATGTCGTTTCAAACCACAGCACTTTGCCACCTTGTTTTATTACCACAGGCTTATTTCCTTCTGAACAACCCTTCTGAATCAGTTCTGCACTCCCAATAAAATACTTGTCTTCTTACCTGCACGTTGAAAGCAACGTCATCCAGAGGGGGCGGGGGGGGAAAGGCACCTTGTGATGTGATATTCCCGAGGTCATCAACAGGAGGCGGAGGTGGAGGAAGGAAGTCTCCTAGGAGAGAGAATCAAGAGGACTTAGGCTTATCACAGAGCACCAGCATTTTCCCACATCATTTCAGAGCATCTTTCTACTGCCCAGAGGGAAAGCTGGTACATAGAGAAGGGCAATGGGGATGGACCAGGTCCTTGGTGCCTGGACTCTGAAGGAGCGCGTGCAATACTCACAGCTCTGCCTCTATGGCAGTTAACACATCGCTTGACCACTACCTACAGCTCTCTCACTACCCTCACTGCTGCAGGAGATGGCTCTGATGGCTCAGTAATGTTTGCAGATTACTTAGTGGTTCTCAGAACCCAGCAGAACCACAGGTGACTTGCCATATCTCCTGAAGGCAGTAGCATGCAGCTCCACACACCAAAGCTCACATCTCATTTAAAGCTGCTGCAGGTGGCTGAAGAACTTGGACCGAAGAATACCCCACATCCAGTGGAGTCCTTCGGAGGATCCATCCTGCAATGGATCCCACCCAATTCACTCCCCTCCTCTGACACCAGCACTTTTGGTCATTAAGACTACCAGATGCTGACTGCAAGCAAGGACTCCCTGCTGGAGAGGACACTCAGAGGGCTGGCCATGGAGAGCCAAGCACAGTTCCAACTAGTTTAACAGCAGCTGGAGCCATGAGAGCCAATGTCCTCTTTTCTGTCATGGAGCCTGAGAGACCTTTTTGTTTTGCCAGCTTAAAAATGAAGTTCTTCAGCTCGCCTCCTGCATCTCTGCTGCTGGCAGGCAGCCACGCTCTTTGCGTTTCCCTTTCCTATAGGGACCTCGTAGCTTCACATAACAAACTGCTGGGAAATTCACAGGCTCTTCTCAGTGACAAGAGCCAAGTAAGTGGTGGGCCAGCTGCAAACTCAGAAGCACCCATCTCTTTCAACCCCGAGGAGGCCTTTCACATGGGACCGATGTATAAAATATTTCCACTATAAATTCGCTTTGTCTTAAACTTCTGAAAGTGCAGATGCAAATACAAAGCAGCACACTGTGAAGCCAGGAAAGACTTCTCCTTGAGAGCCTCAGAGCAGCATGGGGAGCAGGGCATCAGGCTCTGAAAGCACCTCCCAAAGATGGAGCTTGCCATTACCATTGGATTTGGCTCATGGCGAGGCAGCTACTCCTAATTTGGACCACTTTGGTATATTTTTATTCCTTCTCATAAAGCTTTATGTTTCAAGCAGAGATGTTTACGGCAGGTTCTCCTGTGCACATTTGCAATAGAAGTTTAAGGTAAGTGAATCAAAATGTGGTATTTCATGTGTCTTGGTGTTGTGGCTTTTGGAGGGTTTTAACCCTTTCTGTGAGGAAACACCAGCTTCCTGTTGACCCTCCACATCCTGATGCAGCATTTTCCTGCCTCCCGTTGGATCCCCAGAACCATTCCCAGTAACCAAGCAGCAGTTCCAACCCCCTGCTCTGGATAGGGCTGACAAAAAGAGTTGTTGGATGTGTGGGGCTGAGCTTCACAGGGCATGGGCATCAGCAGCACCTTCCAGCTCTTTGCTATGGGAAGCAGGACGGGTTGCAGCCCTGGAAAGCTTTTCAGTTCTATTTCAAACCTCCCGAATGCATGAACTCTCAAAAAGGCACCAACCCCCTCTAGAACTTTCAGGGATCTTATTTCCCAGGAAATCAATTTCTTCCCAGTTTTAAGTGAGCATGGCAAGAACAACAACCCACACCAAAAACGTTGGCATCCCTAAGAAAGTACTGTCCTAAATACAGATGCACCAAGACAGTTTGAAAACAACACATTGAAAACTAATTTAAGACAACCATGTTGCTCCAATACACAAAACCCTATGAAACCTACTGGCTTGTGAAATTATAGAGTTCAAGACCGATTTACAAAAAAAGAAAAAAAAAAAGCACAATGACATCTGCAGTATCTCCTTTTTGCTCTATAATTAATCCAGCCTTTTATTTCAAATCATATGAAATACAATACGGAGCAAAAACAAAGGAATAAATATTTTGAAATGATTATCTTCAGTGTTTCATGCTAAAAATGCTGCGATGCTGGAACGCTCAGTAAACTTTTTTCCTTTGCTTTGAAAATGAACCTTCAGCAAACTAATGTGATTTTGCAAACAAATTCAACTCCAGCGGATGTGCACTTCCCCTAGAAGACACTTTAGATGATGTTTCATCTGTTAGCCCCAGCTCCAAAGCCAAAGACTCATCTTCCTGCCAAGCCCTGCCAAGCTACGCTCCTTCATTACAACCCTTCAGTATCCTAAAGCAAAATAGGTAGAGATTCCCTCTAGGTAGAGAAGGGGGCGAAGGGGATGAGACAGGGGAAAGGGCAGGGTTTGTGCGTAAACAGAAGGCTGAGAGGGAAAACAACAACTGCTGTAACAAATTCAAAACAAATATCATTTTGCCCCTTTGGACGGGCTGTTCCTCCCAAAGGAAAAAATATTGGCAAGATCTTTCAGAAAAAGAGCAAAAGGACAGAAACAAAGAGAAGAGCCCTTTTTCAGAGCTTGGAAGACAACTCTTTCCTTGGAGCAGGAGGCAGCTGGCTGTCCGCACCCCAGCCCTGTGGCTGGCTCTGCTCCCCTAAAAGGCGTCCGGGAAGGTTTCAGGCTTGGGAGTAGAAAGCAGATGTGTGATGAACTGGGGGGACCTTGCAGATGTTTGGCCTTTTCCTGGTCCTCTGTGAACAGACGGACTTTTCTCCCTCACAGCTTCAGTTATTTATCCTGCCACTGCACTCCCTTCTTTCCCACACGCAGCCATAGGACTCACTGAAGTCAAAGAGAAACTTCTCTCCAACTGAAGAGGGAAAGCTGTTACTGTATTATTATTGGCATCACTGTGAATCTCCCTCAGGCAGAGAAAGAAGCATCCAAAGACCATAAAACTTGTGTCCTGAACAGCGCAGTGTTAGATGATGTGGAAGAAACAGGTCTTCATTTCAGGAAGGAAAGGAGGAAAAATTGTAAAGAAAGCTCATGCTCCATCTCAGTGGTGTTACAGAACTCTAGAATCATTATGGTTGGAAAAGACCTCACGGATCACCTAGGTCAACTATCTACCTACCACCAATACTGCCCACTGCCCACGTCCCTCAGTGCCACATCTCCATGGTTCTTGTACACCTCCAGGGTCAGTGACCCCACCACCTCCCCGGGCAGCCTATGCCAGTTCACCACCACTCTTTCGCAGAAGAAATTTTCCCTAATATCCAACCTGAACCTCCCCTGGCACAACTTGAGGCCAATCCCTTTCATTCTATCGCTGTTACCTGGGAGAAAAGCCTGACCCCCCACCTCGCCACAACCTCCTGTCAGGGAGTTGGAGAGGGATAAGATCTCCCCCTGACAGCCTATGTCCCCACAGAGCATCACTGCTTTCTATCCTCAAGCCCTTTCAGCACCCACCATGTGGGTCCCTGAGCAAGGGGCTCTCTGCTGGTCTGCGTGGAAAATTTCACCATCACAATATAGAACAAAATATTTGTTCAAAGCTTTAATAGAGACTATGTGAGCACATGGCTGAACGGAAACTCATAGACTTTTATTGCTGTCTCCCTGATGCCCTCTGGGTATCTGTGCCAGCTGAGAAAAACACCCTGTGCGATGCAGCAAACACCTTTCTCACTCAAAGGCAAACCTCTCAGTGCCTCAGCACACGGGGTTTTGTGAGTGTGTTTTTGTCAGACATCACTGCCTTAAGTCTTTGTTTTCAGGGAGACGCATCTGCCAGTCAGCAAATATATTGCAGCACAATAATTGCTTCCCCCATTGACTGACACAGTTGTTTAGACATCAAGATTTGCAGCTCTGAAACTTCTAGACACGAAGATGATCTCACATGTTCAGTAAGAAGAGACTGATTGGGGGGAAAACCCTCGGAAACACAAAATAGCAAAACATCATATTTTTCACTGAAACAATAACTTAATGACATCTATCAACCAACAAAACAGAGCTCACACTGGTGCTCTCAGATCTCTGACATCTGAAGAAGACTGCCCAGATGGTTTTCATTTTTCTTCCTCCAAACGAAAACAACCCTTTATCATCACTGCTGACTCTGAGGACAGTTCAGAATTGGTTTGAATCACCTGAAAAACCAAGCTCTCTCCTGGAGTCAGAGAGCAGAGCACAAACAACGATGGAGCAGCCCCCACTGACGTGTTTCTCTTCTGATCCAAAGACTGCCTTCTGGAAAGCACTGAGCAGACACAGTCATTTTCCATTGCCTGGTCAAGTATTTAACTTCTACTGCAGAAAACCAACGGTAGCAATCTGTGGGTGATCCATGGTAAAATGATTAACATTTACACTTAGAACCTAATTCATCTAGCACTGGGCTGAAATCCCTTTGACTGAGCTCACCTGGAATTCCTCCCCACACCCACAACAACCACTGTAAAATCCTGCAGCGTACTGACATCTCAAAGTGCTCCTTAAAATTTCATCTTGCAAAAGTGACACTGCTCAAGAGTTAAATGCAGGCTGGTGACTCTCAGGTATGAACATGCAACCTACTTTGCATCCTCTCACTCGTTACATTGCCCATAATGACAGTTCTCCTGTAACACCTTTATCACAGTTAAAATGATGCTTTGTGCCAGCAGTTCCTTTGTGAGATCATGTCATGGGTGGTCACTGATATCACGTCAGTGCAGACCAAGCCATGACACACCAGCTACACAACTGACCTGTACAAACAGCACATTCATGGGCCATCCTTAAAATGAAGCCAATCCAAAGCTCTGTTTCAAACTACCACTTTCTTACCCATCACTAATTCTATCCCTTGAACTACTTCTGTTAATCAGCTGCTGTATTAATAAGCAAGGGGGGAAAAAAGAAGAGAAAAACACCCCCCACCAGCTAATCTTGCTCTCAGCATTAAAAAACGAATACTGAATCTGTCACGTAGTTGCACTAAAAATTTACTTCACCACCTGCAAGCTGAAATATTGCTTTTATGGATTTATATTGTATTAAAAGGTCACTGGCTGTTTAAGTCTTAAACAGTTTTAATCATTCTAAAAGTCTCTTAACGGTAAGAAAAGGAAGCTCAGAACAAACAGCAGCAGGGATTCTAATTAAAAGGGCCAATTCATCTAATTTTATTTGGGGTTAATTATTCAGGATTCACTCTCTGATGTGTAAGGAATAGCAATTAGTAATTTTAGTGATTTGAGGAACATTGGAGGTGTAATCAGTTAAAATGAGTGAGTGTTTACAACACAAGATGTTGAATTAGTTTCTCCCAGCTGGAGAACAGGAACATTAGTCCCCTACAGTTCAGGGCTATGAATCGCAGTCCTGCTTAAAATATTCTCTTTAAATAAAAAAAAAAAAAACAAAAAACAAAAAACACACACCAACAATCATCTGCTAATTTTGTTTACTACACGGTAAGTCCGTCAGCTATGTGTACCGCAGCGGCTCACGTTCCTCACCTCAACCTCCATCCCATCACCAACTGCCCAACCCTCGGGATGAGCCAGAACCAAAAATCCCCGGCACTCCTCTCATCTGCACCACCTCAGTGCGGCTATCAGCCTCCTGTCACGCAGTCCTTTGCTACAGCTTGCTGAGATAATGAAAAGAAGCAGCCTGTGAAACTTTCAAATGTTAATTAACTTCTGTGTTTAAATATACAGAGGAAAAATGACCGTGCGATTAACTCAAAACCTCCAGGTACAATTCCTCCTACGAACTCAGAACCAAAATAGCTCTGCTGGAATCGCTCTGGATTTCTTCCAGCCGCACCGGAGCCAGAAAAAGTCACCAGAGCTTGCAGGTGGGGACAGAGGAGCGCATGGACAAATGCCAGCATGGAGATCCAAACACGGCCATGCTGATGTTTGGATCTGAGTGGGGACAGCAGCTCCAAAGCTGTTTTTTCCACGTCTCAGAGGTAACTAGGGTTTATCAGCATCACATCCTCCAATGGGACCAGAGTTGCAGCCCTGGGCACTGCCTGGAAGGTTTCAGCTTAACATGGCCAATACAAGGAATGGAGCTGGAATGCTACAGCAAACCTTCAAACCATTCACCTTTCATCAAGCAACTTCATTTAGCATGAACAGGTGCTCAAGTGCTGTTTTTAGTGTTCTGTATGTTGCCCTTTCATCCCTGCTCAGGTCACCGGTGGGGAAAATCCCCCCGTTCTCTGGTTCACGTTAGAACTCATTGACCTCCCTCACAAATACCCACAAAGGTGGTAATTAGTTCACAAATAGGAAACGAGGGCTCAGTTCCCCAACTTATGCAAAACCTCAGCCGCTTCGCCACGCTGGATGCCCATTGTGAAAACATCATTTATTTGATGTGGTTGTGCTTTTCCTTGGCTGGTCCATGAACCCTGCCCAGCAAAATGCGATTGATGGCCCACAGCCTCTATGCTCCCAGTGCCCACGGAGTTGGGAAAAAGCTAGTTAGCATTCCTCCATCCACATCCTACACACAGTGATCTTACAGCATGCAGCACTAAGTATCAGAAACATCTAACATCTATACAAGGCTGCATTTTGGTTCTTCTACTCGTTTTTTCTGGATGATTGTGGTGATGAAGCATTTTAACTAATGTCTCATGCCAACCGTTCCGCAATAGAGAGATTTTGCTCACCTCAACCCCACATCTTCCGAAGCCCATGCAAATGAACCATTCTGCTCCCACTCAGACATTGTTAAAACCCAGCAGATACTGGGTTCCACACTGCTATCTGTGTGGAAGTCTCCTAGCATCAGAGACCAGCTCCAAGGAAAACAGACCCATCCTTTGCTGAAGCTTACCAAGTCACTGCAAGAAACAGCCCATGGCACCTGGAGTACTGTGCTCAATTTTGGACTGATACCAGGCTGGATATTAGGAAAAAATTCTTCTCCAAAAGAGTGGTGAGGCACTTGCACAGACTGCCCAGGGAGGGCATCTCCACTGCCCCTGGAGATGAAGAACCTGGGAGATGTGGCACTGAGGGACACAGTTAGTGGGCATGATGGGGATAGACTGAGGTTGGACTTGATCTTTGTGGATTTTCCAACCTTAACAATTCTATGATTCAATGAAAATGCTAATAGATGGAAGAAGTATAGCCATAGGATTAATGGAGAAAGATTAAGCATCAGACTTTGCTACAGATTCAGGATTTTAGACACATCAACCTCACTGTGCCATGAGCATGCATAGCCTTCCTCTGCCTTCCCTCCACCAAGTGCATTAGGAAACAGAGTTTGACTTGGTCTCTGCAGCAATTAGTATGATGAGACCCCACTTTGAGCTGCAGCTGCTCAGGTCAAATAAACAGGGGCAAAAATAGCTCCAAATGATTTTTAAAAATGACAGAAAACAGCCTGCTGAGATGGAAAGATTTCAACACAAACAACTGGAAATATGCTGGAAATCAGGACATTTAAGTCAGAAGAGCAAACCCCGTCCTCAGAAGAGAATCACACTGCATTCCTACACACATCCTCTGCTTCCAAAGAACAAAAACACCATGAAGCAGCTCAGCAAGAGAAGTGTGCTACTACTCAGAACAAAACCGAAAATGGTTATCTGTTTGTTTATTAGATTATGGTGTTAAACTCATTTGTTCATCGCTAAGAGCTCCTGACGAGAGTTGACACAGGCTTTTATTTACTAAAGGAGGCTGTTGTGAAGGAGTCCTACAAATGAGTTACATCACTTGATGTAGATCACTTTCTCTCTGCCTGTTGTGGCACGGTACAACTAAAACAAATTTTGGTTTTTGTCACAAAGCACCATAGGTCATCATAGCTTTCTCCCAGAAGAAGCAGCTAAGGAAGATGGGGACAGCACCCTTTCTTGTCACCAACCAAGCCCTCCCTGCGTCAAGTGATGACATACAAAACACTGCACAGATCAGGAAAACGACCTCCCAGAGCTCCTGCCTGCCAAAGGACTTCCTCCAGCTTCGGAAGTTACAGCTAACAGTTTTTAAGCAATCTCAGACTTATCTTTGCTTCTAATTGTTTTTGTTTCGGTGTTTGTTGTTTTCCCACTTTGAGGGTAAATTGAAATCTGAACAGTCAGAGGAAACACAACATGTTGCTGCCTTGGCTTGAATGTCAAAGCCAGCAGTGGCCCGTGCTGCACAACATCTGGAAGACCTGGATCCATCCTGCCAGCCCAGCATGCAATGGAGAGAGACAACAAAACCCTTGCTGCAGCTGGAGCATCTCGCTCCATGGTGGGGTCCACGTTCCTGCAAGGCATCCTCTTCTCGAGTCTGCTGGCTGCCTTGGTAGATTGGAACAGAACCACCCAGTGGAAAAATGAACATACAGCTCTCATAGATTAACTGGACAAGAAAATGTAAGCTGATTTCCAAACTGGCTCCTGCAGTTCCTCCCCTCCGTACGTAGCTCTTAGAAACCCACACTTCCAGGCTAAAGCAGAACACGTGTCTTTGTCAGATATGTCACTGTTTCCAGCAATATGAACAGCACGGGCTTGCTTTCTTTCTTCTGTTGAAATTAGTCAATGCTATTGGGAAGCAGAAAAGCTATCTAGATTTTCTTCATGCTGTAGTTTTCTTTCTCGTTCACCAAGTATAATGCTTGAATATAAAATTACATCCTTAATCCTTGAAAATTACTCGAGATAAAATCAAATGCTGGACAAACAGCATTCTTCTCTGTTTTCTTCTTTCCAAGTAACTAATGCTCAAAATCTCTATATCTAAATATAGATTTGTATTTCTATATAAATACAGACAGGTTCACTTATATATTTACATATGGTGGCAGTGGTCTTTGTGGATGAAGTTTGGTTCCTTTTGCTCCTATGTGCTGTAAACATGACACATCTAGCAAGATCATAGAAGAGAAATGGGATTATGACAAAACAAAAAATAATGGAGGTATCAGGAGATGCTCTACATCTTCTCTACAGCGCTTTTGAGTAGCATAGAAAGCAGAAGGGAAAATATGGTACAGGCTCTCTTCTTTGAGGTGAACTTCACCCTACAAGACTGACCCACAAGCTTTCCTGACCAGTGAACATTAACCAGTACCTCATTATTAAACACATTTACCTGTGCAGTTATCATCATATTCTAAGCAGAAATGCTTTAAAATTTACTTTAAAACTTTTTACTTTAAAATTTGCATAATTCAGCAAAGTAACTGAGCTTCCCTTACATTGGTCTCCTGGCAGCACAGAGACCCCTAGTTAGGAAACAACTTGCTGAGCTGACTTTTTAAGTAATGATGTTTATGTTTTCTATAGCCCACAAAATCCAAGTATCCCCTTAACCCACTCTACTCTTTGTAAGTACCTGTACTGGTTTTGGGGAAAACACATCTCTCATCTTACACTCCCTACAAAGACGATCATGATATTGTAGTTATTTGAACTTCTGACCATTCTGAGAAAGCAGTCAATTCCACAAGCAGTTTTGCTGTGACTGTGCTGAGCGTAAGGTGCCTCCCTTCCAGACAACAAGTCCTAGGGTCTGGCAGCAGCCCAGGGAAACAGCAGAAACCAAAAAGGGGCCCGTGCAGTGCAACACACCACACCAAAAGCAGGGTCCATTATCTGGTGGAGGGACACCTGGGCGAGATTAATTTCAGCTTGAGTTAAAACTTTTATCTATAACCAAGGCTACAGAAAATGAATTACTGAAATATTTGTGGATGTCGTTAAAGAGAAAAATGTGGAAGAAAATTAAAATCTTCTGCACAGATTGTGGTTTTCTTGGAAAGGCCAGAGATTGTATTCTTGTAGAAAACGTTGTGGGGAAAAAAAAAGATAAACTGTAGTAACATACTGCTCAAGCTTCAAGGCTGGACTTCTGGAATCTCCACTCTGAGGTTCAGTTTTCCCTCAAAGCTGCAACTTGGACAATTCTGGACAAAGAATTAAATTGAGTTAGGTTAGGAACTTCTCATGATTTTCTTTCTATCCCAATCTTACTGCAGGAAGGCACAAATCCATTCTTTTTCAGATTGGTGACTGATCTTCATTCCAAATGCCCACTCCAGAATTAATAACATCTAAGAAAACAATTAAAATGGATATACTGTTTGAATGTGTGCTCAGGGAGCAAGAGAAGAGTCATCCAAAGTGACTGCCTTACAGTTTCATGTAGTTCTTTCAAAAGCTCTGCCCTAGAGGAATTAGATACTCATAGTTGGGTTTCTTTGATGAAAGACACCCAAGTGAAGAATACCTTATTTAATGAGAAAATAGAACATTTAGGTACTGGGTCTGTAAAAAAAAAAAAGTGAAGTAATCAAAAACAACGTAAGAATGATCTGAAATCAGCCAATATTAATTTACAGAACAGACCTATTATGAATTTGAAAACACTGACATAACAAGGCTTTAAAATCCAATACCACATCTAGACAAAGTTTAGATGTGGCTGTTGAAGAGTGTGTAATAAACAGTGCTCCCTGTTTGCAAGAAACTAATGGATTTACTCTAAACCCTCATCAGGTCACATATATATCACGTCATGTCATGGTGATTAGCATCTCTCTTGATTAAAATCTTTAATTCCGGTGGATTTAGATGGCTGCTTTGAGAGCCATCACATGAGAGCCCGAGGCTGGATGTGAGCACCAGCACAGAACAGCAAGCTGCGATCTCAGCACTGATATCTACCCGAGCTTTTGGAAATGTTGCAGCTAAGATCACCTGGCCAAGATGGGAAAACTAAGGTGTGCGTGAGGCCAGCCAGCAAAATTTCCAAAGCAATAGTTCTGCACTTATCAGGAGAAGGAAGATAAAATCTACTTTGGCTCCCCTTTACTATATATTTAACAGTTGCAAGAGAAAAAAATCAGATGACTGCTTAAAGCTTGGGATGATGCATGCCATCTTCAAGCTATTCTTGAGTGAAATGTTTAATGTTTCATGTGGTTTGGAAATGGCTTAAATTCCCTGCTGAATTTTTCATGCCCGTACACAATTTAGTCTTTATCAAAAATTCTCCTTCAATTATGTACTCTGCAGAAAATGCAGAAATTCTTCTGAAGGATTCTGGGTGACGCAGTCAGTTGCATTTGTACAGCTTCGTTTTTTCCCCTTTTTTTTGCTTGCTGCTTTTCCTCTGGGGTTTGCACAAAATATCTCTCCTCAGATATGCCCACTGCAGCTATCTGCACTTCACCATTTGTGCTAGTCACAGGAAATCACCACCGCTTTTTCTCTCCATGCCTATATTTTAATTGAGGAGAATGGGAAGACAGAAGAGCACTGAAGAGGGGAGAAAAGGTTGCAAACTTCTGTACAGACCCTGCATTTCAGCACGACACAGAGGGTATTATAAGACAGTTTTGTGCAATAAGACATCCCCATGAACTCGTAGCTGCCCTCCAGTGCCATGTGCCAAGCAGTACGTGCTAACAGCACCAAACCGGGTTGTTTTGTCCTCTGAACACCTCCACTTTGCTGAGCCTACATCCCCCAGGCTTCCAGAAATATTAACATAAGTCACATGCAAATATTATGTTAAAGAAACTATCCCCATAGTTCTATTTCTGGAGATTCTTAAACAAAAAGCTTCCCTAAAATAGAGGAACAGGACCTATATTATCTCTTCATAAAAGAAATACACTTCTAGGCTTCAAAAATAATGAGTAAACAGTTCAGACTTCCTTTTATACTGTAAGATTTCCTTCCCATAAGATGCAAGATATATTACCTCAAGGGGAAAGCAGCTTTAAGGAAAGGAAGCTACATGTGCCAGAATTGTTCTCTTCCATTATTTGCAACATCCTTTCTCCCTCCAATTGTTTTAATAGTTCTGGTCACCAAAGTACCTGCAGCAAAACACCAAACCCCCTCAGCACAGCATCTCTCTGCCAAGATCCCCAAACAACCTCTGCTCCTCCTGAATCTCACAAAACATGCTTTCTGCACACATTCCCTATAAAGTTCTGGTAGGAAAATGGCTTTGCTAATAGGCTTCCTTTCTGCTGTTCCCACCGGAACAACACTTGAGGAATGGATGTCTCACCAGTAATCTCCCAATTACGTGTATTTTTGAGGAACTTTGTTGAATAGAAGGGTGAAGGAGGGCAAAAAAAGAAAAAGAAAAAAAAAAAAAGAAAGAGAACACATTTAGTAATAACCAGTTACAGAGCATGGAAAGAACAAATGTGGTGTCTGAAGTTCCTACACGTGACTCAGAGAAATCTTCCACTTGCACATGCTAACATGCAGTACAGACTCAGTTACGCACCTAGGTTCGATTGCAGGCTTAAATGGGACATCCCATGGGGCCTTACAAAGCATGTATCAAATTGGGCACTTGTTGAAATGCTTTGCTAGGCAAAACGATCAGTTTATGTACTTTCCCCAAAGCCTCTGCTGAAACGAGGCTGAATGGCTGCACTGGTCCATCCCTGGAGATCCCCAGTTCTTCCTCAAAGCATTCATTTACTGGGATTTCACTCTTGTACATTCAGCTGTGGAGAATCAGTATGGGTGTTGTGGTTTGGACTGGAATAGAGTTGATTTTCTCCATGCCAGCTCATATGATCCCATGCTTTGGATTTTTGATGAGAATACTACTGATAAGACAGCAACGTTTCAGTTGTTGCAGAGCGGCGCTTGCACAGAGCCAGAGGCCTTTCTGCTTCTTCAGGGACACGACTTAATGGGCATGGTGGTGACGGGCTGACGACTGAAACTGATTATCTTAGTGGTCTTTTCCAACCTTAATAATACTATGATTCTCACGCTGCCCTGCCAGAGAGGAGCTGGGGATGCATGATGAGCTGGAAGAGACACAGCCAGGACACTGACCCAGACTGACCAAAGGGATGTCCCATACCTAATAATGTCATGCTCAGCAGTAAAAGCTGGGAGAAAGAAGGAGGAAGGGAGAACATCCAGAGCAACAACAATTGTCTTAACCTCCAGAAAGGAGAAACTGGAACTGAGGAATCTGCCTGCTAGAAATGACAGCACTACCAGAGGTGATAACAGGACCACAAATCCCCGCCACTGACCTATTCCATGCACCCCAGCAGGGCACCAACCATCTCTGCAATTTCTCTTAAATTCTCCTACAAGAGGAATAATCACTCCAAATCTAAGCAGAGGAGAATCCAGGGTTCCCCCAAAACAAAAATGACTTCATTTCAGACAATAGGAATCTGCTGCTAGAAGGCCTGAATGGAGTTGCTAAAAATAAGCAAATATTCCCAGTCTTTCTTCATTCCCTCCCTGAAGTGAAATGATCAAGAGGATTAATTTTAGAGTATGCACAGTTTTAATGCGAAAAAACTCAAGCTGCATCTTAGCTTTTAAGCAAAGACCAGATGGAAAGTCTATCATTAGAAATGCCAAAGGGAGAACACACTCAAAGTTCGCTCCAGGATGGAAAGGTCATTTCTAGTCATCCTTGTTTTAAACGTTCTCAGAAGCACTCAAGCTTCTGTAATAACATGGTTTTCTTTCAGTTTATCAACTTGATTTCCTTCAAAACAAAAAACAAAAACCAACCAACCAAACAGAAAAACTCCAGAAGAAAACAAAAACCACCAAACAATACAAAAGACAGAATCTTTAAAAGAAGGTGCCAACTCTCTTTTTTTTCATCTACACAGCAAAGAAAATTGTTAAATGTTTAATGAATTACTGTTTAGATGACGAGAAATGCCACAAAGATGATCTGTTGATCCCAGACAGGGTTGTTTACTTAGAGCTTCTTGGGGAGACTGACGACACGATCACCAGCAGGCAGCATGGCGGTGAAGCCTGAGAAGATGTGTATGGTTCATCAAGTCCCAGTATTGATGTAGAACGTGTCAAACTGGTGGGATACAGACCAGGTTTCACCAAAGGGCTCAATGCTATCACCTAAAGCCCCAGCATCAAGTATATTCCATCTGGCCGATGTAAATACACTAGCAGATGTATCGTAACTACTACTGCTTGCAAGATCTGAGATGCTCAGTGAGGAGCAGGTTGATATTTGGAGAAATTTATTCTCAGAAGGTGTGGTGAGGCATTGGCACAGGCTGCCCTGGGATGTGGTGTAGTCACCATCCCTGGAGGTGTTCAGGAACTGTGGAGATGTGGTACTAAGGAAGATGGGTTAGAGGGCCATGTTGGTGTTAGGTGGACAGTAGGACTGGATGGTCTCAGAGGTCTTTTCCCACCTTACTGATTCTGTGAACACAATGGTGCTAAAGATGTCTCTGTAACTCCAGTGGCTCTCAAGTAACGAGGAGGAGGAGGCATTCCCATCTGAGTCATTAGGACAGCCTGACAATAAGTGCTCAGAGCTTTACTCCAGTTGCTCACTCACATAAAAGCTACAAACACACAGCTTCAACTGAGACATCACTAGCCACTGGTCTCCACTTGCCAGCTCTGAAACAATTTTTCCCCCACTAAGATAAACCCACAGCTGAAGTACATCCGTGTCCCAGCGCAGATTAACCCCAATAAGAACAGGAACTGGCTAAAGCTGAAAGTGCCCTTGCAGGCAGTACCTTTTTTCAGCTGTACTGGGACAACTTTGACAAGAAGGATCTGGCTACAGTTAATTTGCCTTTGTGCATAAATAACAAACAAGATCCAAGACAAGCTGCATTTATAGAAAACCACTCGGAGGAGCCATTGCTGACCAAACTTTGCAGTAGCTGGGCTGCACAAGTGCCTGAGTGAAATGTCATCTGCAGCATTGCTCAGCAAGAGACAGTAAAACAAACACAAGACTGGGTTCTCAAATACCATGCTAAAATTTTGGGGCTCACAAAGAAATGCTTTGTTATTTATCAGCCATATGCAAACAGCAATTATCCTGCATAAAATAATTAACACAGGGGAAGCAACAGAATGCTCCAAGATCTCTTCAGAAACCTATTTAAAACACTCTCCCATTTTAATCATTTACGATTTGCATTAGAGAAGAAAACAAAAAGGTAGGAAATTTGAGGTGATCAAACCTTCCCTCATCCCCACAAATACACATTCTCTGCCTTCCAATAGACTTGACTAATCATTTTTCTAAGTAGCCAAAAGGTTTTGCAATTAAATGCTTATTTATATGAGAAGCATCTTTCTGCTGTCTCTGATGCCTCATGAGTTTTATGGCTCCTCTCAAAGAGCTTTCAATGCTCTGAGCATGACAAAGCCAAAACTGCTATAAGAGAAAGCTCCATCCCAGTGACAGATCGAGTTCCCGGAACCTTCATCACCAAGCAAAGCAAGAAAGTAGGAGAAAATAAATGAGAAAGGGGGACTTCGACAGCTAAGATCAGAGCCGCTTTGCTGGGCAAATTTGGTAGCAAAACATCTCTGCATGCAGTGTGAACTGAGCATGCTAGGGCAGGTACACAGGCATTAAATAAATGGAGCCTCACAATTCCCTTCCAGAAAACCCATGTTTGTGTTGACAACTGAGCTTTCGCCTGCCAAAATGTGACCTTTAGGCCCTGACCTTTAGGCCCTGGTTTTCTAACTTGTGTTCCCTCCGCCTCCAGTTTCACAGGTGGAATTCATAGCACTTTAGCTTCCAAACAGTTGGTGGTGTACACCAAACACCAGTCCGTGCCTTATCTCACTGGTTCTTAAAATGGAATATTCTGG
This sequence comes from Lagopus leucura, assembly GCF_019238085.1. Taxonomy (NCBI): domain Eukaryota; kingdom Metazoa; phylum Chordata; class Aves; order Galliformes; family Phasianidae; genus Lagopus; species Lagopus leucura. The sequence goes on along the minus strand of NW_024962274.1, from coordinate 1,319,455 downwards.
CTCTGGAGACCCGTGCCGTGCCATGTCGGTCGGTCAACTTACAGGAGGTGCTGGACATGCCGTATCTCTGGGGAAGATCAAAGCCAAAAGCTCATCTCTCAAAATAGTGAAAAAAAACCGTGCTGCTACATTTTTCTCTTTTATTTATTTCCCCACCACAGTTACATAACACATTCCTGATGGGGCAAAAAGGATAATTAGCAAGAGCACTTTCAGACACATGCAAGCAGGCACAGCCAAGCTTGAGAGTAAGCACTATCATCACATGAGAAGCGAGAAGATGATAGTCTTCCCATCTGAGGAATAATAAGGAAAATGGACCCACCATTAGTTTGTCTCAGGAACGCATCAGGAAAGCGCCAAATACACAGAGGGGAAGTGCAATAATTCAGCAGTTATTTAAGAAGCCCGACAGTGATTGTAGGGAAGAAGAGCTCAGCTGTAATCACGCATCACAGCTCTCGCCTTGGGTCAGCTGCTAAGTTTGAAGTATTCTCTGTCTGGCCAACGAGAGCAGTTCACAGGCCTGGAGAAGTATTTTAAATATCAGAGTTTTCAGGCTCAGCCAAACCAATCATTTCCTCTAAAAGACTTTTGTCCCTAATGAGGGAAGTGAGCAACCCAACAAAACTTAGAGAAATGATGGCTGGAGACCCACCACTCCAACCTCCTGCTGCTGGGGGGCCATTTCCCCCTACCAAGGGACACGTCTTGCTCCTACAAACGCAGGCTGAGTGCTGATGTGCTAGGAGAAGTCAGTCAAGCATTCCCACATTAGAAATCCAACAGCCTTTTCTGCTGTAGAGGAGGATTACAGGCTTACATTCTGCAGGACCACTGTTGGCAGGGAAAACGGGATCAAATGAATTTAATCCAAACTTAAAGCATAAGAATAAGGAGCCTCATTGAATGGATTAAGCAGGAGACAAACATCCTGTAACGCCTCATACATTACCTGTTACGACTGTGTGGTCTCACATCCATGTTGACAGTGGAAGAGATGCAGGCCAGCTGTGATTTTACCTGGGTCATGCTTTTTTCATGCCTTCCCTCGTCTGTATAAATTCATTTTTACGTAAGACAGCTGTGTCAAACCTGAGCTCCCAATGCAATTTTCCTTCTACGCTTGCAGAATGAATTCAGGCCCTTCTTTCCCTTGGGCACCACACAAGGAATTACAAAGTGGCTTGGTTTGTGCCCAAATGGAGCACGAAAAATCAGTGCAAACAGTGTCAAAAAGCACAAGGAGTCAATCACAAAATCAAGATCTGTGAGAATCTCAGTCCCAGGACAGTGAAGGGTGGTTATCAGGAACATTTTATCTGTTTGTCACATGAGGCCATTTGATGAGCCCATTGCTGAGATTAAGCACCATTTACCATGAGTTTCAAGGTCTGCACTGCGCTTCATCCTGCACCAGGTCTCCACGCTTTCACCTCTGACAAGACATAAGGGTAAGCCTAAGCAATAGGGAGTCAGTTTTCAAGGAGTTTAATTGCACGGCAGTTCTAAAAGCCAATAGAGAATTAATCATTTTGCAGAAGTTGAGTTCTCCGCCTGCAGGGCTGCTCAGCTGTGTGGAGGAAGTGCATGGTGTTGACTTCCCAAACTAGTCATCATCGTAAGCCCCTGGTCCTATTTATAGAGTTGGGGGAAAATTTCCAGGAAATAACGCTTACTGGCACTCCCAAAAATAGCAAAGAAAACTCTTCAATTACTAAACTTTTAAGGAAGAAAGTCTTTCTCCTTCGTGACAAGACAGCAAAGTAGCAACCTCTACGATCTGCTTGTGAGCGGTTACAATTAATATTGTTCCTTATCTCACTTTTCCCTGACAGCAGGAGATGCTACTCCTAAGCTATTAATTCTGTACAGCTGCAAGGTTGCTTTTTTCTCCTTTCTCTTCTACTGATTGTTTCCAGGATAAGATGCTGAAGTCAGCCCCATCTCAGGAAACTTTAGCAATTCTCTCCTGGAACATGTTTGCAATACAACCCATAGGCCGAGCCAGAGCTCCCACACATGTGCTTGAGCAAAGTCAGTACCAACAGCAGCACAACCACAGCAGTCCCAAACCATCACCTGACTGCCCAGGATTCTGATCTGGGGGAATTTTTGCAGTCTTCATCAAACTGCATCAGTCTGCAGGTTAACCTGCTACCAGAAGCCAATCCCACACAGGGGCGAGCAGATCTCTGCTCAACTAGATGTGCCTTGGGGTCAAAAAGCAGACAAAAGCATAGGAAAGGCACAGACTGGTGGCTGGATGAGTCACCATAGGTACCTGTTCTCTTCTACACATGCAACAGCTTCTGTATGCCTCCTCAAGAGCCAGGAATTAAGCCAGGATTTCTGAAACATTTTCTCCCCTCATTAGTTTTAATGATGCAACTGCAAAACTGGAAGAGATTTGACCATCTTAACCTTACCACTAAACACACAGTGTTTACTGTTGCTGTTGCTTGGTGGGGCCAAGAAGGCTATCCCAGACACAGACCTCTCTCCCAGTGCAGTGGCACTTCCCATATACCCCATCTGGGAGGATGCAAACTAGCTGACCGCAGAAGGGCAACTTTCTGGGGTAAAATAAATAAATAAATAAATAAAAATCTTTTAAAAGCACAAGATACGAGTGCATGAGGTTCTCTCCATCCTGCAAGCACTCAATTTTATTACAACATCTGACCATGGGACCCTCAGTCCCAGCATGGCTGCTGGGAGGGCTCACAAGCCATAACACCAATCCTACAAGTTTGTTTTGCTCTGTGGAGTCAGGTGATAGAGCAGCACGCTTTGGCCAGCAGTGCCTTGGGAAGCATGCAGAGCACTCCTGCAGATAAGATGCTCCCATCAACTCCTGCCCGAGACGCGCCGACCTCCCTCTGCTGCCTGCCGCCTCCTCCCTGCCACTGTCAAAGGTAATACAAAAATCTGCTACTCATTTTTCCAAATCTCTCTGTTTCAGAGGCTTTTTCCCTTTGTTTTTCTGAGACCAATTAAAAATAAAAGTTTACCAGGAAGATGAAAAAAAAAAAAATAAAAAAATGCCTGATATCATTGGATTCAGCCTGTAAGGATCTCACACATAAAAGAATTATGTCCCTGAGCACTTTCCAGCAGACTTTCAGAAAATTTCATCTTTCTACTTCCCTGGCTGGATAGTCTGTTTGAGTAATTTTCTCTTTCTCCTGGGGTTGGTTGCTAAGAGACGCGCTATTACTTCTCTCTCTCTTATGACCCGATTACTATGATCAGCAAAGACAGCGTGCAGACAACAGCCTGACACGGCTCATACAAGAACATCGGGCTCGTTACAAAATGATGGACTGTATTAACACTCTGCAGCCCCTCCACTTGCCGTGGCCTTAGCAGAGTCTCCAGGCACAACTGGGGGCTTTTACTTCCCCGGCTTCTGAAGTACACGTTCAAACATTTTAAATCATTGCAGTGGGAAGGGAAAAGAATGGACTTTTACCTCCTGTGTTTTGCTGCCTGTCAGCCAGAGCAGTGTTAATGGATCTGTATTGAGAAACACTCCTTTCCTTCCCCTAGCAGAGAAGTGGCTTGGGAACCATTATTATCCCTATTCACCCTTCTGCAAAAACTTTGCAAACACACAACGTGCTTTGGGTTAGTGCATTCCCTTAGACAACGGCACATTGTGAAGCTGACACTGACATGGGGCTGAGAGGTGACCCGGTCCTGTAAAGAGTGAAGCTGTATTGCTCTGGATGAGGAAAGCAGCAGGAAATGCTTCCGCCAGAGGTGCATTGTGGTCTCAAGGAAGGCACCATGACTCCCAAAGTTCTCCCAGCACGTACTGAGGTGGCTACGGCCTGGCACTGTGCCTCTGCAGAGGGTTCCAACTGATGGGACTGCTGGGGAGTGAGCCAGGATGGGGACTTGGAGCTCAGACTGGAAAAGCATGTTGAGAGGCACGCAGGGCAAAAAGCTGGGGACAACTGCTGGCCCAAGGTTGGCTAGTATGGAACAGGATGTGGTCAGAGACCTCAAAGATCATCAGTCTTTTGCAAGGTTCATCAAATTGGTTTTATAGAGAGTAAATTTAAACATTACTGAATCTAATTTACTTACCAGACCCCTTCCCTTCCCACCAGCCTGCCCCTATATCTAGAATAGCCATGAACAAATCCTTCACAGTTTCCTAACAGAAATGGCCCAGACATCCAGGTATCTCCTCTTACAATTCCTTACCTCCACGGTATTTCCCATAAATTCAGTGCTCAACAGAAAAAAAACAAGCTGAGGTCTTACGTCAGCAAGATTTCTACCATGCTACAAAGGAAACCCTTTGTGCCAGGCTTCCCATTATGGTTTGGTCATGTCTAGACTAAACCAAAACCTTTCCTGAGTCATTGTCATCACACGAACTGGAGTGGGAGATGACCTATGAGTCTTTTGCTTAGTCCCCACTCCCAAGCAGCATTCTCCTCCCTGAAGCTGGGTCTCTGCACCATCTGCTCAGCACCCAGAGGGAGATGGGTGCTTCCTGGCACAGAGCTGTGCCAAGGAATTGCTGGATGTGTAGCTCCAGCATCGCGCTCCACAGCTCCTGAAATAGTCTGGGTAAATCCCCAGTCCTTGTGCCAGCTTTTAGAGCACAACTGCTCTTCTGTGGCTAGGACCTTCCAACGTGCACACTAGTTAACAAGACAGAAAGGGAATTTTTAAGGTAGTGATGTCTATTAGGAACCAGACTGGACTGCTGCTCATCCGCTTCTGCATAGCAGCCTCCTGGGGAGCTGGAGCTGCAGGGCTCAGGGTCCTGCTCATGGACCCTTGGCTCTCGCACCAACCCACCTTAGTGTGCTTTGCCAAAGGGATGAGCATGTCAAGCCATGTATATTTAGTCCAAATTGTAATTGTGCAGTGTTCGCTGCCAGAAATGCCTGCTTGTTGGCCACAAGTACAACTTCTGTGGCTTCAAGAGTTGCTCATTCATTCTTCTAACCTTTTATTAGACCAACCTGTAATATAATCCAATTGACATTTATTGGTTGCTCTGACTTAGCAGTACTCTGTCTGGCTGGGTAAAAAAAGCTTTAGTCAGGAAAAAGGAAAAAAATACGTATAGTCCTTTATTATAACAGTTAGCTTTCAGGGCATAAAAAAGCTGCATTGAGCGAGCAAAAAAATAAAAAAAGTTACTTGACTGTTAACTATCATGTAGCAATTGTTATTATTTAACAGACTGGCATCTGGAGGATGTCAAAATTTTAGATTAAAATAAAATGGACAAGTGCTGCTTGCTCAAATTCAAACTATTTCAGCATTAACACTGCTCTCTCACTTTGGGCACCATAGCCCTTTAGAACTGAACAGAGATCGAATATTATCTTTTAAAAAGTGGGTTTGATATAGTCAATGACAGATGTTTGCAATCTGAGTTATAAAAAGATGGCTTCTTCCCAATCCAGTGTATGTCAGATCTGTCTTCTTTTTTTTTCTTTTTTTTTTTCCTTCCTTTTTTCGCCCTTTTGCTTTATTCTGCCCAAACTATTGTGGTTCACAGAACAGGCCACTGCAAAGATGAATCACTATTCAATGTTTGAAATAATGAAGTGGAAAAATTAAATATAGTATCTTGAAAGGACAGACAGGAGGAAAAGAAAGAGAGAAAAAAAATAGGCATGGCAGAAAAAAAGAAAAATCTACCTGCTGAGGAGTAGTGTTTGCTTTATGATACCAAATAACAAAGAAAATACAAGTTCACTCACCAGAATGAAAAACGAGGCTGTGTATTACTTCAAGCAGTTCCCAAATAAGTAGCAATATGTTCCAAAGCCTCTGAAAGTTTAATATTTGTAATTCTAACAAAACATTGTTAATAAAACCTGGTGGCTTGATTTGACATTTTGAGAACTACAGGTAAGTATACTGGTTCAATAACAGTCTTTATGCATCTCTTCTCCGTTGCATTTTTCCCAGCGCCGTTATCAGAGGGGGTATTTAAAAAAAAGTAATGTTCATCCTGAGAGCAAAGCCAGGAGCACAGACCTCCGTGTTTGTCTCCAACAAACAAAATAAACAACACAAAAGCAGACTCAGACACCACAGTCCAGCCCAAGCAGTAACTTCTGGTGAGATGAATGCAACCACAACAGCAGGGCCCACGCAGAGGTGCCTTATTGACACCTGCCATCATGATGAGCCCTGAAATTGGTCACAGTGCTGCGGACACCCATCAGAACACTGTGCCTCCATTTAGTTCTACACATAAGTGGTAAGAGAAGAACCAAGGCAAAGAGGCAGAAGGACACCAGAAAGGGATGCCTACATGAAGGACCCCATCTAAGCAGCACTGACACATTGCAAGCTATGGAGCATAGTTTCAGCACAGCTTGGCTTGTTCAGGGCAATTTAAACAAATGAGAACCACCACTAGTTTCAAATTGGTTTCACTTGGCTCTTAACCATCAGGGAGGAGGATGTCATTAGAGAGAAATCAATGGAGACTTCCGAAAGGCAGCTCCAAACTGGTTCTCAACAGCCCCCTAGTGAGGAACCTCCCTTTAGTGAGGGAGCCCCCACTTCCCACGTGTTCTGCAGGCTTTGGGGCTCGGTTTGTCCTTTAAATGCTCTTGTAGAATGGGTAGCAAACCAAAAAGAGGCCTGGAACTTCCAAGTTCATTTTCCCTGGCTGTATTCTGTAAGTGCCTGTGGATGATGCAGTTCTGACACTAATGAATAAAGCATTGCTTCATCTGGTTCACTTCGTTCAGCGCAAGAAACACACAGAAGGAGAGCAAGGATTTAGAAGGGCTTTAAAACTTTATAATGCTCATTTCAAAAAAGCTTTCTTTAAAAAACAAGCACCAACGTGGGGGCTGTGCTTAGGCAGTCAGGATGATTTGCCACAGCAGCGGTATACCTCTTTATTCCCACAACGTTTTTCAACTCTGCAAGCTCAATCCATGATGGGAGCAGAAGAGAGCCTGAGCATTTCTCAGCCTATTTTCTTGTCCTATCACTGAGATGCTGCCTTATCCCCAGAGCATCAATGATTTTATCAGCTGGTAGCAAAGCTGGATGCAGAAACCAGCAGGTCCCGCTGGAAACTCTGGGATGTGCAGGACCCAGTTCAGCCTCAAAACAACCAAATAACAACATATTCCCACGCTTCATGCAGGATGCAGCAGCAGTCTGCATGCACAGCTCACACCACGTGCAAGACAAACAGCTTTGTTTCTACTGCTGCTAAATCACATCATCTCCTGTTAGCTTGGCACTGAGCACACACAACACACCACCAAAGCACGGCTGACCCCCATCTCACTGCTCGTGAGTGTGAGCCTCCTGCTAAAGATGACCAAAAGGCAATAAAACGCCCCCAGAGCTCACGGGTGGCTCGAAGGAGAGCAGGTATGCCTCTGCCTTCCATCAGCAGGGATTACTCTTGCTGTGTTATGCAGCAGGCCCAACAAAGACAACCAGAAAAAAGCAAAAAACCTGCAGAATTTCCCAAGTCAGTCTGAATTTATCCTTTCAGGGCTCTCATCCAAGTAATGAATAGAGTCTGGAGCTGTTTAGCTTCTATGAACTGTCAAAGATTGCAGAACAGGGAACAGCACAGCTAAAACACTGAGTGTCTATTCCAATAAATCCATACCCTGGCTTCAAAAATTAGACAGAGCTACCGATAGCAGCTGCTGTAAACAAAACCCACTAGGTATGCCTGCCTACAAGATAAAACAAACAGCACGACAGCTTATGCTCCCAGTCCCTTACAGACACAGCAGAATAAAATTAGCTATTGCTCAGGAGCCTCCACACAGATGAAGAAAGAAAGGGCAGAGAGTGTCAGGACCTGGGAAACCTGCATCAGCCGGGTTCAAGTGAACACAGCATGGTGTCAACTATGTAATCTTGCCCTGGAGCTAGCCCTGATGCTGTGCCTGGCCCCACGAGTTGCAGCCCTCTCCTCCAACTAATGGAGATGGAAAGAAGAGATGATTTGAACAAACAAACAACAACAACAACAAAAATACCTCCACCACAAAACAAACAAACCCATGAAGATCTCAAAGGCCTGTGTATGAGTCTCCTGTCATTCATCATGCCTGAAAGTGCTTCAAGGAAAGAAAGCAGAAGGAAAGAGCTTGCTTTAATTCTCGACTCTTCAATTAGTTTCCATTATGGAAACTGGAGGAGGCTCAGGGAAGACCTTATTTCTCCCTCCAGATCCCTGACAGGAGGTTGTGACAGAACGGAAGTCAGCCTCTGTTCCCAGGTAACAGTGACAGGATGAGAGGTGATGGCTGTAAGTTGCACCAGGGGAGGTTCCGGTTGGATATCAGGAAAAACTTCTCCAAAAGAGTGGCTGGATACTGGCATAGGCTGCCCAGGGTGGTAGGGGCATCACAGACCCTGGAGGTGTTCAAGAACTGTGGAGATGTGGTACTAACAAGCACAGGTTAGTGGGCAGTTCCAGTGGCAAGTAGACAGCAGGACTAAGTGATCTAAAAGGTCTTTTCCAACCTTAACAATTTTATGATTGAATGCATTTTAACTGTTTCTGCAGGTATTACGTTCACCATGGTTGGCAATCACAAGGAAAAGGCATCATCAGCACTAACTAATATTGAATTTAGGAGGAGTCAACAGAATAAACTCAAATGGCTAATTTTGCAAAGCCTGTCCTCAAAGCCTCTAAAGGGCTGACAAAGACAAATGCCCAAATGTTGTGCAATCCCATAAACTATACAGTTGTCATAGGAGGGATGTTGTCTGCACATCCTTTTGTGGCCAGGGTTTGGCACTGTGGCATATGTCTCAGGAATATGCCTCAACAGATGCCTATGAATGAAATATCATAGAATCATAGAAGATCCTGAGTTAGAAGGGACTCACAGGCATAGAATCATAATGTCATTAGATTGAAAAAAACCTCTAAGATCATCTAGTCCCATCCCCCCAATGCCCTCTAACCCATGTCCTTCAGTGCCACATCTCCACAGTTCTTGTGTTCAAGAGCCAAGGACAACTGAGTCAAACTGCTGGCTCCACAGAGGACCCACCAAAATTCAAACCATATATTGCAAGAAAACAAGAAGCTTCATTGTCTTTGACAGCAAAGGGCAACAGATGGAAGCCTTCACCCGTGTTTCTCAGCCAGGTGGCATTTTTCATGCCAAGGTATAGATGCTCTACTAGCTGCTATGGCCTTGGTGATGTTCCTTCCTCTCCACAAATCCACAGGCTTTACTGTCACTTACTGCTCCTCCCCAGCAATGTGCCCACTGTGTTCCCCTTCTGGCTTTCTCTAGGTGTTCCCAGCAGCCACAGCCCATGGGCTTGATTTGCATCAGCACCACGCTACTCCTTGCACTGCTTCGTGTCCACCGGATTGTACTGGGACAGGAGGGCAAGGGGAAAAAGAGCTCCTGAGGTTATGAAAACCAGCTTGAAACTCAAAGGATGCAAACCAAAGACAAATCACACCACAAAAGCCTGACACTCTCACTGCACTCGAGCCATCCAATGACCCGAGGAGATCCAAGTCAGGATTTTCTGAGAATCCAAGGCTGACAATAGACTTCAGTATGGTTTTGAAAACCCCTAGTTCTGGCCTCACAAGCCCTGGCCCTGGCAGCATCCCAGCAGCACTCGTTTCAGAGCGCCTGCCAGCCCTCCTCCCCATGCCATGGAGCATGTGAGCTCCCGCCAGCACTGAAATACCAATTTTAGTGCAAAAACTGGAAAGCAGGAGAAAAATAATTGGGAGGGAAAAGAGGAAGGGCAATGCTTTTAAAGAAACTGGAAATGGGCCTTCTACTCTCTCTTTGCACTCTTAGCTCAACGCTCAGTGAAGGAGAGCCCACCTGAACTGACAGCACAGCTCTGCAGTCACCACCTGCTGTGCATATTGCTGGATGGGGTCTGCTGAGGAATGGGGGGAGGAAGCACGCAGTACTAAGCACACATGAGCACTGAGAGGGGAGCGAGAGGTGCGGACTGCCAGGACCCATGGCAGGATGATGTCTCACTCATCTCAGGACTCATCTTGCCTCAGCATAGACAGATGTTTTCCTGTTTGCAAACACATCCAAGGATGCTCCATCAAAAAATCATCCTTCACCCCAATGTTCCCACCCAGTGGCTTTTTTAAAGCCACTGCTTCAATGTCTGGATACCGAATTTTCATTTCCAGCCTAGCTCATTTGCTGTTTCCTTCCCACAGACACTTTTTTTTCTTGTACAAAACCACATTCTGCTAGCTCAAACAGCTCTCCTCCATCTGTGGGGTAAATATGGAGCTGTGCAGGCCAGAAGGGATCACAGTGCTAAGACTTCCCAGGATTGAGTCCATGCTGAACAGCAGAGTTTGTACCCTTGGGTTGGACTTACCGAAAACAGACACCAGCAGCGACTCCTCTCACAGAAAGAGAGCACACAGTGATTTGAGCATTGTGATGTGCAGAGGGCTGAGAGGTGGGGGAGCAAAGCATCTCCCTCCCCAAAGTGCCAGGGAGGAATCAGAAGTACAGCTCAGCAGCAAGGGACCATATAGGACAGAGCAGGGAGCAGATGAGCCCCAGCACACTGCCATGCCAGCAGAGCTCCTGCTTGGCTCTGAGACCCCGGCAAAGAAACTCATCCCTGTCTCCAAAGAGAAAGGCTACACCAGGGCAGGAGGTACAGACCCCAGCACAGCAGCACGCCAGGGAAGGAGCATTTGAGGTGAGCAAGGTTAATCCTCCATGAGGTGCTGCGACAGGGAAGGCTAGTGCTAAATCCTCCAGAAATCAAGACCAGACTGCAGCACGTGGAAGTCTGGTCCATAAAAACACAGCTGCACCAGCTTCTCCAGCTAGCTGGGCGGCAGAAACCCGTGCAGCACATTAATCAGGGCTGTGTTCTTATTTGTTATTATTACTACTGCAGTCATACCCCAAGGCCCCGAACAGATCCCTGCGACAGCAAGACATGGTCTCTGCCCTGATGAGTTGACAAATCCAGCTCAAAACAAGTCTCAGCAAGGCAGCGTGGCAAACAGCAAGGAGGGGGACCAGCACCACCGAGAAAATTGCTCACTTAGCTGGTCTAAACCACGCACGCCTTGACTGCTTCCAGCACATTAAAACGCTCCTGCTTTACAAACTGCCGCCTGTCGCAGCTTTTGTTTTTAACATTAACTTCTTTTAACCATTTCTAACTCATTTCAAAGTTCTGTTCTGTCAAACAACAGAGGTCACTGAAGAAACAAGCAGGGAGCCTGGAGGAGAGAACAGAGCCATAAAAAGTGAATGAGGCATGGTGGGCTAAATATTTTCTTGCCTCACCTGCCAGATCCCGGAAGCCTCATGTTCTCAGGGTTATATATGGTCGAGCTAATGGCTTTGCACCAGCTGCTGACACTGACCAGCAGTGTGTCACCTTCTGAAAATGGATTAGCCTAAGCTGCTGGTACACTGTCACATCACTAAGCCAATCCCTGATCAAGTCTCCACTATCCCTTATTTCTTGCAAGCCCATCAGATGATGATGGCATCTCTAAAAGTCCAGAATCTGCAGAGGCCCCCCACAAGTTCCCCAAATGTCTCCGTTTCCATCAGACCCAGCAATGTTCACGTGCTTGCAGGACTGCATTCTGTGCATTGCACAAGAAATGCTGGTGAGGCTCATCTACCTTCCTCAGTCTGCAGTACTGGGTGCTGCTTAGAGGACGTCTCCTTCTCCCAGTGCCAAGGAGCAAAGAATTTTTTAGAAGGCTGTTGGGATGTTCCTGAGTCACTTATAATCAGATCTATAGCAATTAAAGCATCAACAATTAAAGCATAGTGACATTTCTGGCTGATCAACAACAGTTTTCCTGAGGAACCAAAGTGTCACTTTTCATTATTATCTTAAATTGTAGAAGAATTTAAAAAATAAGAATTTCCCACTTCACTTGAAAGTGACATTTCCATCGCAATTCAGAAATGGATTATTTTTACTTTTTTTAATTCCAAATGTCTTTCCCTCCATCTTCCTTGCTAATGTTTTGTTACTGAAGGCAACAGAACAGGTGCATATGACTGAGTTTTCCCCTCCAACACATTTTCTTTTTTCGTTACGAATTCTCTGAAGTTAAAGAGTGGCAGAGGAAAAAAAAAAATGAAACACTAGAGAGTCTTCTCCAACTTCCTACTAGACGTCCTTAACTTTAGAAAATTGCTTAAATGAGAGATTTAATATATTGCTGTTTTTCTTTTCTCCTTTCCATTATCATGTAGCCTTCCTGCACACATTCTGAAAAAAGTAGAAAAAGGGGAAAAAAATTACAGACAACTTTTGCCTTATTACACTCAATACAAAAGAGGGAAAAGCGAAGACGGTACAAAGCAGAACAGCCACAACTGAAAATCAAAAGCTGATTTGGCAATTTTCTTGAGTACAATGGAGCCAAGTCTTGAGTACAATACCCAAGTTTATCCCTTTTTCCATGTGTCCACAGAACAGGAACCCAACTCCTACACTTGCTGCTCAACTGCATGAAGAGAGCTGGACTTTAAAAGCAGGAGACAAAGTGAGGCCAGTGCACGGTGACTGGAAAGCTTTTGTTTCACTGACAGAACGTCTTCAGAGGCTACTGCAATGGTCGCATAAATATCTACATAGTTATGCCACTAATTCATCTCATATTCAAGAGCCTGCCACAACAGAGGAGAAACAGTAAAACTGAATCAAACCAACAGGCAAGAGACAAAACATGTTGAGACACATTCTGCCAAATCCATCCACCTCTACCCACATCCCCAGCTCAGTCCCATGTTTGTAACGAAGTCCCACTGTGCTGGTGCAAAAGAAAAACAACACTGAAAAGGGTGTTCAAGCTCCAGCTTCTTGGATTGACGTGTACAGGCAGACATGAAACAAGCAAAACTCCTGGAAAAATATCAGTTTTAGGGAAAGGAGACTTGCTTACAATAAAAACAAAGGAACTTCTGTCCCCCTGCTCTCCCCTAGCCCTGCACCATTCAAGAGGACAGCTTGCCAGAGGGTACAAGGTTCTTTCACATTCTTATTGATTTGATCCCACAAACTCATGAACCAAGAGTTTGTCAAACACAGTTTGTGTTAGAGGTCAATATCCCTGAATACGACTTCTGTGGATCCTTCCTAAAAAAAAACCACACACCAATGAAACAAACAAACAAAAAAAACCCACAAACATACTCACCATCACCTCCTGGTTGCTTGTATGGGTTGTACTTTGGTTTGGGGGCAACAACGGGTGCAAACTTCTTTGGCGTCTGTTGGGTGGACACTGAGATGCTGGGAGTCCCAAAGGCATGAGTGGTCTCCATCCTTGCTGTAACGTGACCAACAGGCTCGTTGGTACTCTTGGGTGGCAGCCAGGACGGGTGGGACATGGTTCAAATCTGAGAGGAAAACAAGAACCGCACGGACATTAGGAATTCAGGCTGGGGGACCAGCAGTTGTAAACCCTCTAGATGACTTACTAAATAACAACCACAAAACCATTTCATGAGAATTCAGATACAAACTTGTCTTTCTTTGCCCGGCTGGTTGAAATCACTGATCAGTTTGTTTTGGTGTCTTCTAAAGTGTTGTTCTTTTCCTCTTCAAACTGAAGTTGAGGCAGACCAATGCACCAGAGAAGCCCATCACTCCTGTTGCCTGTTCAGCAATACAGTCATAGATTTGACTTCCTCCTGCTAGGATTTGGTGAGTACATTAAAGTACAGCGGCGCGGTTGCTCTGGGAACAAGTGCCATTACAGGTGGGCAGACACACGCTTCCAAAATATAACCTTTAGCATTTCTCAACATGACATTTATGGCCCCAAATTCCACTGTCTTTCACTTAAACTTTAAAGAAAAAGGATTTCAAAAGCAGCTAATCTTCCTTGATGCCTCCATTTCTGAATGCCCAGATTAAGGTATTTTAAAAGCACGTCAATTTTGAAAAAATGCCAGAATTCCACAACCACTGACAACCAGGCTCCTTTTAGACATCTCCACTTGTGTAACAGAAAACAAAGGCAGCCCAAACCATTACTTATTTATGAAGATCTTGGCTTTGGTCTCTTAACAGCCTACATCACTTTTGAGAACTGGACTCAGACGCTGCTGAAAATGTTTCCCATAAAGAAAACCTGTTCATAATGGGCTGAACCGCAACAAACAAGCACTCTCCACCACACACCAGCCATAGCTGTTGGGTAGCAGCAATGGTCCTACAGCAGCACCACGTTACCTCCCTATGCTGGCTTTGAGCTGCAGTAAGGACGTGAAGAACCTGCATGGATAAAAGCTACTGCTAATTTTGGAGCCCTCAAGTGTCTGTCCATGCTCTGCTTTGGTGTCAGCACACCTCAGGGTTCTGGAAACCAGAAGCAGCTGGGACTTGACCTGGAAAGATTTCTTTACATCAGAAAGCTTGGAAAAGGATTGGTGCAAGAGAGAGCACTGGGCCTAGGCAGACATTAGCTGACTGCTGTTGCATAGAGGCAGTTCCAGCTGGGCAGCTCCAGTCGGGCAAAGCAAAGGCACCACTGGACTTACAAAGAGAAACTCTTACTGCTGCCTGAGCAGAGCAGCACTGGGATTTACCAGTGGGTGCACACAGCTCTCTGAGGTCAGGTTGGGAAAACAAATGAGGGCAGATGAAGGGCGGCCTCTGGCTGGTGGACACCCCCTCAGAGTGAAATCATTACCAAGCCTCACAGCTCTACAGCTCTCAAACTATTCTGATACAGCTCTGTGGCCAGGCACACAGCCATCTATTTGAATGTCTCAAGAGAAGGCATTTCCAAAGCTGAAAAGTATAGCCACGTGTAGACAGCTATAAAGGTCAGTGCTTAAAACCTGCAAGCAGGTGCATGACTGATATCATCACCTTTGCCACCTACCATCAAACATGGAGACCAAATATCTTCTCGCTGATAATAAGCAGGAATGCATCTACAAGAGCATGTACCACCAACCTGGGCATACTCATGGTGCCACAAAGCTAACATTTCCACGCACACATGTTCTCAGAAAAAAAGCAACTGTCCCCTATATTACACGGAATATTTAGGCAGGAGAAAAGCACATTTGACAACGTAAGTCTGTCTAGAGAAAAACAAAAAAGTAGAGATCCCCTTTCTTTCCCCTTTCTTGTAGTCTGAGACCAGATGTTAGTGGAAATGTCAGGATCAAGTAATTGGGACTTGGGTGAAGATCTGGTTTGCCAGCTCATCCTGCCTTGCAAAGCATCTCGGTCCTACAAGCGGTGGAGAAAAATCAGGTGAGTCTTGTATTGAACAAGCAGATAAGGCTTTTGGATATAGAACAGAGAAAGTAGTCTGATGGACTCTGATATGGACAGCCTTGTCCTAGCAATCTGCTACTAGACAGTAGTGCTGAGTCAGTGGGGACAGAGGTGGGGAAGGAGCAAGGTCTCCATGTGGCAATGTGGAAATGGTACCTCCAGCTATCAGCAGTGCTTGTTAAAACTGACATATACAGTGTGTGTCTCTTCCAGCCCAGTAAGTTACCTCCAGGTAACAACCTTCTTACTGGAGGATTCAATTGTACTTAAAGACTGCAAAGAAAAGCCAGTCCTCATGTCTGTCCCAAAACTAGGAGATGGGCAGTTTGTGGTCCTCTTCTACCTCCACTGCTCTTTGTGTGCCAGAGGAACTGCCACATGCCTCAGCACTTCCCCACCAGGCAGTGTGGCTGCTCAAGGTCACAGACTTTGCAATCCCTTCTGCTGAAGGATGAGCCCATTGCATTGGACATGTGATACCAGTGAAAGGAACCACTGGGACCAGCATGGAGGGGCTGGCTACAAATGAAGACTGTGGCAGGAGCACCCTGCAGGCAGACAAGCATCCAAGGCCGAGGTGCAAGGACAGATCTTACCACCCTCCCAAACACGGCTGCCAGCTGACCTCACACTGAGCAGAGCATCATTCTGAAAGGAAGAAGTGAAAGGCAGGTCTGCCCCGCAGGGCTGTAGAGAAAACCAGCCACGACAGGCAGGATGGACTGCGCTCCCACTGCCTGGTACTTCTCATTACCAACACCAGCCTCACCGGACACAGAAAACACCACCAAAACACTAAAATTCACCTACCTGGCCACCTCGTCCTCTCACATCATTCAAAAATGTAACACATGACAATAAGTCTCAGGCAACTATCTAGGCTTAAGAGCAGAAGGCAAGGTGGGCACTCAGCCTTAAGAGTTAAACAGGACACTTTGCTCTCTTATTACATTTAAAGATCGCTGTATCTTGCCCATTGCTACAAGCATCTTGGAGTTTTATTCTGACAAGTTTTCAGCCCCTGGTTTGCTATTTCATACGAAAGACCATCCCACTGCACAAAGCTCCTTCAGAGCACAGGCGTTACCTCCACACTGATTCAAAACAAAAAGAAAAAGCACTAGCGAGATTATCATCACCCCTTCTGGCAGCTCCTTATTTGTCCTTAGCCACCTCACAGGCAACACGCCTTGGTCCCCTTACGGTCTGCCACGAGGCAGGGATGGGCTGAGCGATGCATAAACCAGGGCTATCTGCTCCAGCAGCCAGGCCACACAATGCTGGGACAGTTGATGACACTGTGGCATCTCATGAACGAGCTTGAAGAGCAGTTCTCTTATGGGCAGTTTGGGAATATAAGACCACACTGCAGTAACTCAGTTGCTAACTGTAGGCTGGCATGCAGCTTCATCTTGGCTACCCTCTAACACATTTGTGTCAGTGGCGGTGGGGTTTTCTAATTGTTTCCCGTTAGCCTTTTCTCTTCCTCTTTCTCCTCCTCTCATTTTCTGTCATGCATTTGCTGTCACTCGTTTTTGCTATATGTGCCTTGACAATGTTTTCAACAAGTTCCCTTTTCCTGATCTCTTCCAGCCCCAGCTCCCCAGCCTCAATTAAATTTAGCCTAACTACACAAGATCATAAAAAACGAAAATGAATAGATCTCTTTTTAACAGCCGAAGCTGAACTTCTGGGTTTGTTCTGATCTCTCCCCAACACTTTTCTTCTTTTAAGGGCATGTGATTTTGTGCCTAGGGTAAAAGGCCCCAAGCAATGCAATGCAGGGGATTGAATCCTTCTGAAAAAAAGCATGTAATGGAGAATCCACTGCTGCACTCAGTAAACTATATGGGCAAGCAATCAAGCGCCAATATTATGGATTCTCCTTCACGTCTGGCTTAAATTTAGCTAGCTCCACCTCCAAGCGCTGGATTTTGCTACACTCCTACCTCCCTTCCACACGCAGGTCCTCACAGAACGCATCCAGGTCTTTGATGAAATCAAATCACAACGTTTAAATTAAGCATCAATTAAACTCACTGGTTAGAACAGACTTCTCTTGATTCACTCCTATATATTTACTCTGAACTCTCTTCAATTTTTCAGCAACCTTTAGGGAGGTGATGGATGCTACCATTTGACCATTTTCTCAAGAGTGGAAACTTATCATGGGAAGAGCAATAGGATGAATAACATCAAAGACAAGAACTATACCAACTTCAGCTGCGGCTGCCTGAGGTTCTGTTATCCTTCCTTCCTTGGAAGCATTAGTCATTGCCTACTTTTGGAGGTAGAGTATCAGACCAAACTAACCATGATAAATAACATTAAGAGCAAAGAGTAGAATCACACTGCGTAAATAAAGAAAACCCATGTGCTCTGATTCTATCATTAGGATAATCTTAATGCCTTAAGTCCAGAAAAATCCCAACCATAAAGGAACACATGACAGCAGAGGAACTGGAGTCCCATGACAAAACTGCACCATCTAAAAATCATCAGACTAGGAATTTCAATAGAAGATAACACCAGAAAGTAATAAAAGCCTGACAAGTCTGTTGGGTTTTTTGTTTGTTTTTAAAGACGTGCAAAAGTACTTGGGTTATTTTGCTTTTAATCACAGGATGTCACTCACCTTTGAGAAGCAAAGGTAACACAAAGAGGCTCCCAAGTCAATTTAGCCTCATATCAGAAACAATGAAAGGGCAGAGTACCCATTTGTCTATCTAAAGTTGTTAGTACATTCATCTCTGAGACAGGCTTTTCCATGATTAGATTGTACCCAAATAAATCTTCATTTCATTTTCATATTTATAACACGGACGAAATACTCCTTGGATGTTGATGGACTTTGCCAAGACAGAAGAATTTGTCCCCGAGTTAATTAAGCTAATGCTTCATAGTGGGTAGCAACAGTGCTTAACATAAAATGAGCAACAACAGTCTGTTCTTCCAGACAGTCTGCTCTGTCTTCAATCCTACTTCTTCCTAATCCACTAGCTTGGTTCAGATTCTCTGTACCCCCCATGCAGTTACCATCAGCCTGAAGGCCACAGGGCTGACAAGATACAGAGATTTTTTTTTGCAGACACAGAGTGCAGCTGGAAGCCCTCCAGTATCTTCTCTCTGGTACTATTAGGGACAGAACCAAGACACCTTCCCGGGATAGAGAGAGCTCATCTCATGGATTAAAAGAGTCATGTGTAGAAAGGCAGGCTGTCATCTCCCCACTCTCCTTTCTCTTCTATCAACACAACAGGACTTGAAGAGACTTCACTTCATTTTCCAGCTGAGTTCTCATACTAAACCAAGGGGACACACTTCCTGAGGCAAAACCGTGCCACATTTTGCCCCTTTTGGTGAGAGATGCAAAAAAAGTGGATGTTTCTAACTTACGCTTGTCTTTTTTTCTTTTCTTCCTGAAATTCCCACAAGCAGGGCCCAAATGCTGTGCTAAATTACAGTTCTTTGCTTTGTCCTTATCACCTCCACTTCACTAATTAGCCCAAAGCAGTAATGGAGGCTGACCAGAGAGATTTGCTCTTTATAAATTCCTAAAGCTGCTTGTTTCCCTTGGCATCATTCCACTTTGAACGTTAAGTGAATTTATTTCTCCACTTAGGACCAGTGATCTCTAGCCATGAAGCTTTCCGGCTTCTTGTGGCCTCCAAAAGAGGATATAATGTCAAAATTCTGGTCTCATTAGAGGTCTTTAACCAAACAAAGGAAGCACCATAGCTACTTACAAACTCAGCCCAAGGTCTCTTGGGATGTCTTTCCCATATGGAACTATTTATCTTCATCAATTTTACATCATAGGGGAAATTATGTGATTTGGGGAAACCATGATCCCTTCTAAACTCCCCTAATTCTTGCTGATCTGCACAACATCTCTCAAAATTTAAGACCTGCAATATTAACCAGCCCCAAGAAGCTCCACTCCTCCCTCAGAACCTCCCAGCAGCAAACTGACTCGGGTCCTCAGACATCGCATCAGCAACCAGGAGAACCTCAAAGCCACGAGAAAACTCCCAGCACTGGGATTGTTGTACAGGGTTTAACTGACCTGGAGCAGCTAAGAGATGGCTGAGCCCAGTGATTGCCTTCTTGATTATACGTAAAGACTTAATGCACACAGACTCCAACCCCTCATGGCAGACACTCCCTGAGACTAAGCTTCTTTGCTCACATACATTTTGCACCACTTCTGGATGTTTGTTGATGTTTTGCACTGCCATTTACAGCAGCTATCAGCTGAAGTAAATTTAAACCTTTCTCTCCCCCCAGCACTGGAGTTTCTTCCAATTGCTTGGATCAGACTGAGTTTTGTATCTTCAGCTCAAATTCCTCAAAATAAAATGAAATCAAAATAAATTGAAGTCTCTACTTCAGTTAAATAGGGCTGAAAGCATTCACCAGCTTCCTGCTGTGGGACATCGCTAATGTAATCAGAGGAATTAAAGGTGAAAGAAACCCAGTTACAGCACTGTCTGCACTGAATTATTCCTCGAATCATATAATCTAGTATCATCTCACTCTGGTTTAACAGCTTCAATCCATTTTCATGGGATCTTTCAGAATACCAGATTGAAATTCAGAGTCCTCCCTGCTTTGAGCAAAGGTTTGGCCCAGATGACCTCTGGTGATCCCTTCCAAAATCAATTATCAACACTCTTAAGACCCAAGACTTGCAGCAACGGCTTTATCTGAACTCAAAAGGGTTTGCAGCAATACAACTTTTTCTAGCACAGCCGCACCCAAGCTTCATTTTCTGCTAGCAGATCCACAGTAGCTGGGGATTCGATTTTTGCTTTACATACTAAGTCACTGCAACTTTTACACTATGAAGCAGACATAACAGGAAGACAGCAAGTCCATGGTGGGGATGGCAAGAGATCTGCTGGAAGGATTATTTCTACTGTGCTGCTTGCTGCAGGTTGAAATCAGCAGAGACCAACCCCACACCGCTTTCCATCTTACCCCAAAATCCTGTTGCTGGGGCAGTGTTGGCATCAACTGAAAACTTCCCCTTTTTTTAAGTTTCTTTCGGTTTATTTCTGTCACATCAGTGGGAAAGGTAGAAGGGCAAACTAAACATAAAACTTCTTTTCTTTCCCAATATAATTGCATTAGTAGTTTTGGGATTAGATGCAGTCTATTTGAATTTGACTGCCGCTGCAAAACACGCACATAAAAGCTGATGAGCAAGATCTTCCTTTTACAGCCATGTCACATCCTGGTGTTGGATGATAAACTAGGCTCTAAAAACCTAATAAATTGAACTTGACTGGCCCATGTGCATTGAAACAAAGAGATGGTACTGACTCCCTGGAGATACATAGATCTATCTAATCTAATACAACTCTAATGACCACATTACAATTTCACGAGAGAGCAGCTGATTCCTGACTCCTGTGGAATGAGGCAGTCCTCAGCAACTCCAAATACAATTATATTGGACAAAATATTAATCCAAGGCCTCAGCTACCTGTGGTCACAACAAACCCCAAGGCAATAGCAGTGGAGGAGGCAGGCCTGGCGACCAGTCCAAAATGCTTACTCAAAAACACAAAGTTTGTGGTTGAACCTTCAGAGCTGAGCCAAGAGGCAGCCCCGAGCTAGCAAAAGTTCTTCCAGTTCTTGAGCTTTTCTTCCTGATAACATGACCTACATGTTTGTGAGGGTGTTGCTGCACCACAAAGGAAAGTTTGAGATGGATGCTTGAGGATTTCATGTACAAGAGAGGAAATATATTAATAGGGACAGCAAAAGAACAGGCAGAATGATGCACAGAGTTTATTTTTGGGAGTCTCAGACCATGAGCTCCCTTACAGAAATACTGTTTTCCTGCACATCGTTTATTCTCAAGATCCTTCTGCCAAAAAAAAGTCAGCAAGGCACTGCCAAACAATATGGAGCGCACCCAGCCAGTGGGCACACAATGGAATCAGGCCTATCAAAAAGATTCCACATATGAAAAAAGATACCAGGATAACATAAAGACAGCAAGGTTAAAGCTTTCAGAGCAAATCCAGGCTGTTTGGATGCTGATGCTGCCTGTAAACAAGAAGGAACAGTGCAGAACTGACATTCAGCTCAGCAGTGAGATATCAACAGGACCCCAGTGGGACCAAATGGGACCGTGGCAGCGTATTGACACACAGATAATTGTATTAGCTTTACAGAGAGCTGTGTGTTTATGTCTCCGCCTGGGGATAAACAGCAGGGATCTGAGCCCAGTAGAGAGGGGAAACTGATATAAAATGAACATGGCAACAGAGCAGGGCTTGAGGCGCAACCCAGCAAGGCTATGTGGGTGCAGGTAAGCTGTGATTTATGGCAGGCTCCCTGCACTGCATTTCTCTTATAAAATGGATGCGATTGCAGGAAAAGTCAGCTGCTACCAACCCTGGAAGAGCACAAATCTGCAGCTTGCAATCTACAACCCAAGCTGTCAGGAGGATTTCTGTGAATGGGAGAGGAGCTGCAGCCCAGAATATGGGCAC
This sequence comes from Lagopus leucura, assembly GCF_019238085.1. Taxonomy (NCBI): domain Eukaryota; kingdom Metazoa; phylum Chordata; class Aves; order Galliformes; family Phasianidae; genus Lagopus; species Lagopus leucura. The sequence continues at coordinate 1,297,667 of NW_024962274.1, read as the reverse complement.
AGCAGAGGTCACGTTCAAGAGGGACACGAGTGCAGAGCCAGCGCCACAGCCAACCTTCTTCTGGGCCAACCTCAAGGGGCCAGTAATAGAAGCCAGACTTCAAAACTGTTAACCCTAAAAATCAGTTAATGAGCAGGAACTGTGTCCAGGAGCAAAATCTTTAATCCCGGGCTTCTTTCCCTCCTGCCTGATCCACTTAACCTTTCCTGACCAGACTCCAAGCTGTCCTGAAGTCACAGATTCCATTATAACAAATCCTCGGATGTTTTCTCCTCGCCCCTGAGCACTGCATCAACCTGTGCCTCATTTTTGGCAGCTTGGCCTGTGGCACCTTGCAAATAATAAGGGGAAATAGCCTTTTTCCTATGAAAAATCCTAGATCCTAATATACGGAAGAGTGATTGCTGCCAGATGGCTGGGAACTGATGCTGCAGAGAGACTGCTAATGGAAGCAAGACAGTTGAGTGCCTGAAAATAGTAGAAAAAGAAGTACACATGCTCCTTTGCACAAAAGGTCAGAAAAAGAGTATGTTTTTCTAAGTTTCACAACAACAGGTGATTTGACATTCTCAAGACACCAGCACCCTAATGTATTCCTGTCTCCCTTTTGCAACACAAAGGGAAACTAAAGCATCAAAGTGCATTCTTCTTTAAGAAACCGACAGCCCACAGTACTCTCAAGAAAGAGCAAGCATCTCTGCTGGCTGTTGAGTCCTGCTTTTAGATAAAGCTTGACTTACCAGTAGATTCATGTCATAGCTTTGTCCTTGAAAATTTCCAAAATGGAGAATCAACTCTAGCAACTTGTTCACACACACTGCACTACTTTCCAAATGAACACACTTTTTCCAGCTCTCCAGCTGAATCTCCTGATCCACTGTGTACATCTCTGGCACTTTATTTTGTCATTTGGACAGAAGTGTCTGGCTCTGACAGGGTTCTCCTAAAGTAATGCAACATGCAGTCTGCTTATTTGTAACGATGGTGCACACTAGACTTGAATTTGACACAGCATTCACAGTATAGTGCAAAGTGCACTGTCCTTTCAAAGAAAGATATCACATAGTAGAATAAAAGGTATTTTTTGAGATGATGCACAAATCTGTGAAGCTCCTGACTGTCCATGGACACATGGATAGGAGAAGAAGTGAAGTGATGTGAGCTACCTTGTGCTATTTGCAGTAAGCACAACGTACAGCTATTTGAGAAGATGGCTCTTCAAAGAGGGATGTTCTGGAACCATGGGGAAATGAGTCAAGAAGAATATTAAGAACAGAGGCAAGTGCGCCGACACTTTGGAGCACACCAAGATAAGATGCTCTTTTACTAACTGGAGGGCATTAGTTCTGCTCTGAATAGAAAGTGGTGACTGAAGACAAGTGCTTGGTATTTGACTTTCGATTCTTCTTTCAAACTCTTCAAACTACTGAGCACCAACTAAGTAAACCTGCTCTTCCACATTAACTCAGTGCTTGCTCACTCAAGAACTGCCATGCAAAAAGCTCTAGGAGAGAATTCCCCAGCTGGCCCAATCCACACAGCTAGCAGTGAAGCTGACTAACTTGGCCAGGCAGCCACTCTGGCCTTGCAGTGTTGCTGAGCAAGTGCATTATCTCAAGAAGGTACCTCCAGTAGCTCCACCACCATGCCATCAGTGCTGTCTGGTTTTAGACAACCACATCAATCCTTTGTTCCTTTTCCCAGAAATCAGCATGAAGCCTGGTTGTGACAAAAGTATTGAAACTGGTCTGGCCATATTGGTTCCCTAGGATGAAATGGCTCAAACTTGAGTCCTAAGAAAACATTCCAGTGCTTCTCTAAGTTCACTGTGCCTTCTCATTGGGCATGGAAATAAGGAAGCAGATTGTGACCACGGGGTATTTTTGGAAGAAAGGAAGAAGCAAACACCTTAACCATTCCACAAGGACCTTCAACCCCACCAGCCCCTCAGAGTGCCTCATTACCTCCTGCAGAGCTCACAAACATGAGCTGCATAAGCATGGCTCTGTCAGCTGGAAAAAGCACGCTCAGTTGCACGGGACCAGAATCTGTGCAAAGCATGTCTTGTAGTTTATCTATTGCCACTCTTTGCTCCCGCAAGTCCATCCTCATATACTGCAAAACATCTAAGACAAAAGAGAGGATAGCCACAAGAAACCACTTTTGATATTAAAATTATTGCATGTTTCTTTTCTTGGCATCTTGTGGGAGAGAAGATCCAAGCCTCTCTTGATGGACTCTCTGAGGGGCTACGGAGACCGAACAACGCAGCTGAGGCACCTGGGCTGTGTGCACATCCCCAAAGCTTTCTTGTTTTTGAGTTAGAAACTGCTGCCTCAGGTCATAAAAACACTGTGTTTTGCAATTGTATTGATATGTTCCTGGCACAGAAAAAGAAAATAAACTGTAAATGCAACCAATAAGGAAACTTGAGCTGCTCTTTGTTTCTGTACGACTTAAAATGCTAAGGGGAAAACCTAAGCAGCAAAGAAAATTGATCCATGGAAAGATGCAGTACGGTAGAACCAGTAAACAGATAGTATTTTGAAATTAGCTTGAGCTTACGCAGGCATAACCTATGGCTTTGGAGTTTCTACGTTGCTGTCATCAGGTTTCCTGCAATGACAGTGCTGGAGACATCCCCCTGAAGAAGCACTATTAAGCAAGTCCCTTTTTAAAGCAAGTGACCTCAGAGCCATTCTGGAGAAGCAACCATCAGGGACCAGCTTCACCTGCTCTCTCTGCCAAAGCTGTGCCCTCTCTTCTCTGCAGCCCCCTCTAAAATTCATCACTCTCCTGACTTCCAAGTGAAGTTATGATTTAATGGCTCAGCACAATATATTTAATCGTGCAAGGAATATAAATGCACACACAAAGATGTGTGTACACATGTGCACAAGGATGGCTGTTTGTGTGGGGTTTTTTGATGCTATATCACTTACTCAGGAAACTGTGAAAGGGAAGGAGAATAAGGAGAGAAACCAACAGTTGCTCACATGGATCAACACTTCCAGGCTCTCTCTTTTGCAGCTCATCTCACTCATACTTGTGGTTTCAACATGTGATTCACATTAGGCCCCTCTGCTCGCCATTTGATGGTTCTGCTCAACAGATGTGAATTTATTTAGTCACAGAGCCTGCTCTTTACACTGCCTCTTTGTAGAACAGATGGGCTTTTTTCTCTTTTCCATTCCTGTTCAGCAATATTCAGATAATGCTGGTACTCCATGCACTGGTTTTCTTGATGGTTTTGTATATGTAAAGGTACAACATGCAAACACAGACATGATCTCACACAGGCAGTAAGGATACATGGCAAGAGGCAAAAACAGTGATGGGCAATACCGAACTGCAGCTCTAGCATCACCCAGGGAAGCCCAAGACCACAGGGATCTGAGTTCAATCCCATACCTTCAGGAAAATCAGTGATGCACAGTTTACCTAGAAGGGTCCAGAAGACACAGCTCCTCCAATGGTCCATCCCAAAGCACAGCTCCCCAGCGAAAGCGCTGGCAGAAGGGAGAGCTGAAGGGGAAGCTCCTGAAACATTTATGGGGACATAAAACCATGTGCATCTCCTGGGACTGTGCAGCATGGTGAAATAGCCTGGAAAAGCCATTCGCTCCCTGTGTGGGCATTCTTCTTGCTGCACTGAGAGTGCCTTTGGCACTGGATGAAGCAGAACTGCACAAAGGCCCTCTCGGAGCAGAATAAGACTGCCCACATGAGAAGTACGCTCGGAATAGCTATTGCACTTCAAATTCACACCCTGGCTTTGTTTTGCAACGCTTCCCCTGTGCAGAAAGTCCCTAGGCATCAGATTCAATTTCTCCCTGTATCATCAAGAGCTGAGGACTGCTTCCATCTGCGAGCAGGACATGGCCCATGAGAGGCCAAAGTACGATCCACCATTCCTTCATGCTCACCTGTATGAGGATGTGCCTCAATACTGCTTTAATAACTGAACCCTGATGATTTCATCCCAGCAAGCTGCCTTGCTTGAGGGTAAATGATCTCTGCCTTACCACAGAAATCAAGCACAGGATGTGCATGCAGGGCACACACAAATGGCATGCCCACACCTGTGCATGGATTTAATTCCTTTCCAAAGACTGCAGTCCCATCCCTTGGCCACAGCTTCGCCCTTCATGCATTGCCCACCTGTTTCAAAGATGACCTCAGTTTCCCAGAGAAGTTACTTGGGACATGTATAAACATGTGCAGGAAAAAAAAAGAAAAAAAGAAAAAAAAAAAAAGAAAAAAAAAAGAGTTTAAGCTGTGTTGTTTGCTTTTTTTTCTGGAGAATGAGACTGCAGGTTTCAGAAGGGAAGCAAAAGTGGAATTCTGCACTTGAAAGGCACCCAGGGCACAGCCATTAACACCCCTCCCTGTGGGGCCTAAAGCTAAGCATTTGCAAGTGCAAGAAGTATGAATAGCTTTCATTTTAGGGGCAGTGGGTTTACAACCAGGCACCTTTAAAGACCAGAAGGTATTAGGCAGTTAAATATTTCCAACAGGAGAAGATCGATACAGAGAAGAACAGCTGAGCCCCTGCAGGACGACAGGCACTCCAGCTACAAAGCAACTCGTGAGGTATAATTTTCATTCCTATTAATGACCGTGCTATCCAAATACTGTGGATGGATCACACAGCAGCATTTCACTTCTGTGCATCTTAAGAAAAAAAGCAACAAAGCAAAAACACAGTGAAAGAGGGACCTTCATGAGCATAAAACAGATTTGTGCATCCAATTCTCAGAGGCTGCTTTCCTAGCCTTCATTATGAGCCTCCAATAACTTCCTCTGATAAGCAAAACCATGTACTTGCTTTACTCCACTCAAACAAAACCAAACCAGACCCACTTTGCCCCACCTACAGAGCTGGGGCAGGACCAAGTGGTGTGACATGCTAGTAAGCATGGTGAGAATGGGTTGATGAATGAACTAGCTGATCTTAGCGGCCTTTTCTAAGTTAAATGATTCTATGATCTTCCTACGTGCCACTCTTCTCCAGCATCTTCCCTTCCCTTCCACCTCCACTTCCTTAAGCCCCTTCTTTACAACCTGAAGCAAAGAGATGAGCGATGGAGATGTATGTTTGCAGGGCAGGGTAAGAACTAATGGGGAATGGAGCTAACTCAGCTGGCAAGGACTCATGATGGAAAGCAGTGAGCTGTTCTGAAGTAAATTAAGAAAACATTTTGAATGCTCTCCTAAAATGGAACAAATAGGTCCAACACTCCAACAAAAGGGGATTTTTTGTATCTCTGAATGATAGTGCTCCACTTCTATGCCCTGCGGCTGCTTTGAAAATTCAACACTATTTCTCTGAAGAATTTTCTTGGACAAGCTTTATGGGTTTGATCAGTTAACTATTTTTTAATGCTAATCCACCCCAGTGATATTTATCCTCCTTTTCCCTACATGCACAGAAGCGCAGACGCAGACAAATACTACACAAAAGCAAGCACTGCCCAGACAGACAGGAACAGTCACATCCAGAGCCAGCAACCAAACACCAACTTTGTTCTACAGCACTCTCCTAGCAATCCAAGATCCTTTGGTCTACTATGGATATTTAGGCATCAAATATCAGTGGCCATCAGGTACTATATCTGTGATGTGATCTGGTTACAACTATTCTCACTCAAGTGAAAAATAAAAATTATATCATTCCAGCTTTTGGAGGATAAGTGTGGCTGGAAGGCCTCAACTTCATTACTACCAAGCCCCAAAAGCCACCCAAGTGCTTCTCCATCCTCCAGCTGAATAAACGAAGGCATAGATATAATGATTTTCTTCAGTGCATGCAGCAAAGAGATAAACTGAACCAGGAACAGGATCAGAATCTCCTGCCTGTCATCATCTTACTGGAATTGCTCTCACCTTCCCCACAGACTCAGCTTTACAACCTGAGTGTGATGCTGAGCAAAACTCCATTTACAGTCTGAGCATCCAAATGTTCCCGCTAATTTAGAGCGGATCAATCCAACTGTGTACTAGGAACCTACACCTGTATGCCATTATCTGCTGTACTAGTTGCATCACTGTGAAATCCTACTACATGCATAGCAGCTATTGCATCAAAGAGAAAGCAGAGTAAGGGGCAGTCCCTGCTCTGCAGTGCCTTTGGTCCTCGAGTTGCTATCTCTGTCTTTGGGTAGCAGATTCAGGCAGTATTTCCCGTGGCAGAGAATTACACAGGCTGATTACTCTCTGTGGAAAAGCAAAGAAATCCTGGAAGCAATTTTCTGTCTCAATTGTTCCCAGAGCAAGGGAACAATTTTTCAGCCCTCTTCCTATTTTCTGCTCAATGCCATGCAGACTCAGAGTGCAGAACTCATCTTGCTGCTGTCCTGCAAACACTTAGTCAGGTGAAGCTTCACACACAAGCAGGCCTGAAGGCTTCCACCTGCATCAGCCTTGAACTTGGCCACAAAGTCTTTACAAGTCAGAAAGAATGAAAGGAGGTAGGTGTGATAGCCAACATCTCCAGGAAATGGTCAGCCCTAGGTAGGAGCAGGCTTACTCCACAGCACCATACCTTGTGGCTCCAATACAATTCTCAAACCCAGCTCTTTCAAAATTCATGACTAATTTTTCAAAGAAGGTCGTGAAAGAGCAGCTAGAAATGAGAATCGTGAATTACAGGCAGGATCCACATGAAGGAAGATCCTTTTCTGAAACTAGAAATTTCATTAGCATGAAAAAACACTTTTGGTGGGAAAAACACAGCACTTTAAAATAAAAAAGTCTAAATGTCCATGGTTTGTTTGTTTGTTTTTAACCAAGATCTGAAAGCAGCCATGCAAAACAGCCATCCTGGGGCTGACAGTATTTCCAGTTTCCAAAACACCCACATAGGCTACAAAGTCAAGAGACCAGCGTGATGCTGTGCTCGAGCACCCAGGCATATCGAGAGTCCCAAGCTACTGCATTTTGTTGCAATTTGGCAAAAGGCTGTGGGACAGGGCTGGAAGAAACCACTGCTCTGCACCAATCCTACCAAGCTGCAGCAAGGACTCCAAACGTAGATTTTTCGGCACTTTGACAACAAATGCCTTCACACATGTACCCACCCACACTCGGAATGATTCAATCAAAACCCTATTTTCCTTACAAAGGAGTTTTGATAGAAAACTTTCTATTTGCCCTAGTCAATTTGGCTAAAGCATCAGTCAAAATGTTTTCTGGAATTGACACCGTTGGTGGCAGAGCAGGCAAACAAGCTCTGAGATAATCTGCCTCCAAAGGCAGGAACTGACCTTTCAGTTGCATTATTTTTCTCGTTTAAAATAAAGGTAAGTTTTAAAACAGTGTTACTTTTCTGCTGATGCTGAAGACGTGGAGCAAACGGGGCTGTGTCCCTGATACAGAATCTCATGGCCAATCTTAATATCGCTTAATTTTCAAATGAGGAATTTGGTAGTAAACAACCTTTCCGTTGTACACAAACATTTTTAATTTCATGCCCTGCTAATCATACATCTGTTAGAGTTCCTCTTCCATCCATTGCTGTAGCGATAATAAAAGAAAAAACTCGTGCTACGAATGTGTTTTGCCTAAAATGAAAACTGCATAATAATCGATTTCCTTCAGCAGGGTGAGGGAGAGCAGCAAGAAGCAGAACTCAGCCAACGAAGGTGACAGAGATACGGTTTCATGCCAACTGGTGGCCCCATTCCCCAACTGAGGGGTGGGTTACCACATTTCATAGGAGCGGTTGCTGTGGCGGCAGTGCCCGTTTGATTTTGAGCCTTTTCTGAACTGCTGATACATGACTTTCGCCTTTTCTAGATTCCTCCTATGCCCATAGCCATGTTGAGCCAACTCCAGGTCAGAAATGCTGCCCCTATGGGAGTTACACAATGAAAGAGCACTTGGTGTCCTAGGCAACACGACGCGAAGATATAGGGGCAGAAGCACAGGGCTCTGTTGTGTCTGCACAGCCTCCAGCTCTCCTACCAGCATCCCCTCCCAAGGGTGATTTCTAAAGCACAGTTATCTACATAAACTCCCCCTTATTGTCATCAAGAAACACAGTTGTTTGAGTAATCTCCACTACTGCACCCCACATGCATGTTACAGACATATATCACAATCAAAGCATCCCAACCTCCTGGGCACAGCAGGTTTGGGGCAGCCATTGGGAAACATGGTGAGGGGATCCAAATCTGCCTGTATCACCTGCAGGACTAGATGACCACAGTCAGCATCAGAACACGTACTGATACATCTTACCACCAATATGCAAAAGCTCTGGGTTTCTCAGACCTCTAATCAAAGTGCATTCAATCAAATAACCCTACCAGAATTAGCAGTGAAAAGGGATGGGAAGGAATAAAAAAGACTTTGTTGAGCAAAAGTACTCCGAGACACATTTGATGTAATAGTCATATGATTAACAAACTGTCATATCAAAGTTTTCTGCAAAGTAGGAACACTCTGACAGTTCATATTTTAAAAACTGACATTTTGATTCATTACTGTAAATAGCACTCTGTACTAAATATTGTGACAAGGCATACAGTGTATTTTTTGAGCTCTGTAACATTTAGGAAGTACTGGGATTTTGGAGAAGAAAAAAAAAGAAAAAAGGAAAAAAACCACGTGGAATATCAAATGCAGTTAAAGAAGAACTCCAAGAACACTTCTAGAGGAGAGGATCATTTCTTTTGAGATAACCTATGTCCCTACCACCATCTCAAGCACTGCTGGGAACTTGGCCCGCAAGGATCTTAATGTACTGTTTGCATAATAAAATAGGGAATTGTCTCACGGAACAAAAGAGCTATAAGAAAAGTGGCTACATTAAATAATGTAAAATTACTCAATAGCAAATCATCCCAAAGCTGGCATAAGGAAAAGAACGCTAAAAGGAGCTGCATTGCCACTCAGACTATTTGTGAGCACAGGATGACAAGCAAAACAAAGCTATGTTCAAATGACTGCCCAAATGCGCATCTTACTCATCCCATCAGTCTCTACAGGTTTTGCCCCTTCCTTCGTCCACATCTCTCGTGCCAGGTGAGAATATGGGCAAAAATGAGGTAAGGGGACACAGCTCATGGGTCCCTTCCCTGACTGTCCAGCACGACCAGCAACAGCATGCTGGGCGCATAAGCAATGCAAACCCTCTGCATTTCATCAAAAGTAAGACAGGTGATGGAAAAATGAAAAGCAAGCCCCAGCTAATGACAAATGGCCTGCCAGAGCAGCAGGAGAAAACCTGAAGCTGCCTAGCCCGTTTGCAAGATGCTCAGGTGTTATTAGGACTGCAGTCGAGGGCTTTAGAAAGAAAAATGGTTACCATTACCATTACTTACAGCTGGCTGCAAGTGGAGCTCTGGGCTCAGTCTACTGTGAAAGAATGGATATGCTGTCATAAACAGCAGAGAGCCCGGACTGGGCCATGGCAGAGAAGTCATGCGCACTGAAGATGGATCACAATGCTGCTTTAATGTGGAGCTACTCCAGCACAGCCTGCCTTTCCCCAGGAGCAGCCACATACCACTCATACGCTGGAAATCTTGTGGATGGGCATGCATGCCAGCAAGTGTGGTAGTAGTAGTGGTCTAGCCAGACATCCAAAGCATATTGGCACTGCTATAATTTGTCCATTCACCAATATGTTTTCCTAAAAACACCCATATGCTTTTCCTGTAGTTCCCATATGCTTTTGCAAAGAGAAACAAAAACATTTTGTTAGTTGCGAGCGATTGATCGCCACATATTTTGCAGAAGTCAAAAAGAAAAACAACAACAAAAGTGCAGTCAGCTGCTTCCCCCTCCCTTTCCTCTCTGTTCATGGAGGGAACTGTGAAGAGCAGTGAAAATTCAGCCCACAGCAAAACACACAGCTCATCTTTTTGCACTGCAAGATATTCTAGGAATTACAGGAGGAATCTTCATTAAAAACAAGCTATCAAAGATCTGGCAGCCGGTGGCATTCCAGACAGTAATTCAGTGTTGGGTGTTTGTCTGCTAGCTCAGGTCCTTGTGGAGGGAGCCCGGCACATTAGGTAACAGCCCACAGGAATCCAGGCTCCTGGAGCAGCACATTAACCCAGCCTGGGGAATGCTGCTGTAAGGAGGTTACAGCCTTTCTCATCCTAATTCGATGCCAAATCTATCGCTGAGCCCCCCCCGCCACGTGCTTCCATGCTGCCAATATAAACCCCAAGGCAGCGAGCGGGCAGGAGGCTGGGTTCAGCCCGGAGCAGGAGTGTGGGTGTACAAGTATGTGTGTGTGTCAGGACTGGAGCGTGTGGGAACCTGGCCTCTGTGCTCAGACTCATTAGGAAACGCGGTGGACCTGAGGCCAGCGTTCAAAGAGAGAAACATTTCTCTGGAGATAGATTAGCGTATGTTCTTCTTTACATAAATAAAATTAAAGAGAGAATCGTAACGCGGACAAATCAATTAACTTCTGAAACACCGAGGGCACCGAATGTAACAGCAGAGGAGATGGGAAGAGCTTCATTACAGAGACACTGAAACACTGCACAGCCTTTCTTCCTTGCAAAAGAAATTCAGTTGTTGCTGCATGAAGTTCTGATTTTAGCCTTGTTTTCCTCCGTTGCTACCTGAACATCACTGCTTCCTTACCGAAATGGCCACAGACATACCTACATATTGATACAACCCCAGGCAAGGAGAGAAGAGCTTAGGAACATCTTTGAAGACTGTGAAGATACCTGGGGGCAGATGCCCAAAGACTACTGCAGTGCTCGACACTGCAGCATAAGCCTTTTATAGGGTGGAGTTTGAGGCTGACCTTTTTTTTACAGGACACCTTTCTACCAGCATAAAGACATTCAGCGATGCAATCCGATGCTCTCAATTTGCTCAAGCAAATTTAACCAGAAATGTTCTTCCCAAAGTTAGGGTTTCCTACAGTGATCTAATCTCTCACAAAGCCTAATGAGAGGCTGGATGTAATAGGCCAAGAGCCCAATTTTCCACTGGAACAAAGCTGAAAAAACAGTCAAGAGAAGAGAAATCAATCTCTTCAACAGGGTACACAGTAAAAAAAAAAACAACACAATTTGTCAGACAGCCTGTTTGGCAAGATTCATTTTATGATATGTTTTTATTCCGAGAGGAGTTGTGAGCACCTGAATGTCTGACTTCACAATTCACAAATATATTAATGCCGTTCCTTAAGCTTTCAGTAGAGAGCAAACCTAATGCCATCTCATTTAGTCAACAGTTTATAAGGGTGGGTCTCTCCCTAGATTTCTTATTTACAGCAACACATTGGGACAGTCTATTAAACTTAGTGGGGAAAGCTGCCGCAGAGAGAGTGAGAAAAGCAGAAGTGCTGCCATTAATCTTCAATAACCCAGCAATTGGGAAGACCAGGCCTTGAACCGAATTCTGTTCTCTTGCTATTAATCTCCTGTCCTCTGCTTATTAATCCTTTGTCTGTCTTCTTCCTTCAACATTTATTAATGCCCCCAACTGTTCACAGTAAACAGGATGCTGAGATCTCATCTCTAGCTGGCCATAATTTACAAGAGAGAAAAAAAGTAACAACAACAAAAAAAAAAGCAAGAAGAGGGTGAAAAGAAGAAGGAAGGATGTGGATTGCTTATTGAAAGGGCAGAATGAAAGGACACTACCATTTAATGACACAGCAGGGTAAAGAAGAAGCACCACTGATCCGACCCGAAGGTTCACCCTCACTATGATTTAATCATCGCATCACAGGTCCAGACCTGGACCTAGAAACAGTACAACCACCTCGAGTCTCTTGGTACCACGGCCCCCACCACCACAGGCTCTGGAGTGTTGCCTGTCATTTGCTGAATGACCAGATCACACCTGGCAAATGCAGCCCCAGGGTCTTCACACCCTGCCTAAACTCAGCAGCTTGCAAAGGCCCCGAGATGTGACCCACTCCTCACCTGGAAGCACAGCAGCCCCGTCAGGCACCGAGACAGACGTACGGACAGCTTCTTCCAAGGGACCTCTGCAGATGGAAACAGAAAGGTCAGAATTAAACTTTGCAGAAAGTAAAGCAAGCTGGCAGTGACACCTCAGAAAGAAAACAACCCTAGAAGGGCCCGTAAGCCAGCCACCCTCCCTTGCATTGCGGGACTGCACATCACAACTATTTTTCCTCTGATACAACTCTGTGTCAGTCTGTCCCTGGTTTGATCCATATAAGGGCTTTTCACACATTAAAACAAATCAAGTGCCTGGTGAGAGGCACTGAGGTAAGGGCTCCAAGTAACACCATCTCTTTCAAAGCCTGGCCAGATGTGCTTCTGCCTGCTGTGCTTCAAGGGCCTCTTCTTCCTGCTACAGTCAATGTGACTCACCCACCGTGCTGCCTGTGCTGTGTGGGCACCCCTACAAGAGCTAAAGTGGAGGTGGGATGCACTAAACACACATCAGTTGTGGCCAAATCGTGGTTTCCTCTGGGTGCCTCCAAAGCAAAAGGGAAAAGTCAGGTTTTCCAGGTAACCACTCGCTGTGCTTAACCAGCAGCCTTTCATACTTCCAGTATCTTGATAGATACTCTTGTGTTTGCCATTTCCTTTCATCTCCATCCCAGATGGAAATATTGGCAACGGTCAGCAATGACCCAGTGGACCTCTGCCCCTCTCCCCATTGCCACAGGGAACCAGAGCAGCTCCTGCCTGCCCCCATGCTCCCAAACCTGCCCTGTCCTTGCAGCAGAGCCAGGTCTAGCTGGGAGCAGTTTCACTCTCCTGGGCAGCTGGACAAAGGGGAGCAAGGGATGAAGAACAGCAGCGGCTGCTTCAGACCCTCCTGAAGCCAATGGAAATCCACTGAGGAGCTGCTTCCTCTGACACTGCCTATTCCTTTCATATTTGCCATGACAAATAATTCATGTTAACATTTTTTCAAGCGCTGTAACCCCGTATCAAGTAACAGCAAAGAGACAGACAGGTGTCCTGACCACAGAGGCAGCATATGTGAACAGTTTGGAATTTACCATTATTATTTCATAAAGGGGGAAACAAATCCCACAGACTTTTCTGTGCATGATACATTTTCTGCTCTGTTTGATGTTGCTTTCAGGCTGAAGACTTCAAATAGCTAACCCTAACCTATGCCTCAAGCCTGCTTTAAACTAATGCCCCTTATGTGACCAGAAATGAATGCATGGTGAATCACTAACCCCACACACAGCGGGCTGATGAGAGGTAGCCCATGCCTCCCAAGCACTGCATGGCCATGAACACATTGAGATAATTCAGCCTGGTAATTCAGCACGACCAGTTCTGTGTTTCTGGAGCTCGAAAGCACAAGCTCCAAGCCAACTGCCCAGCCACACAAATTCAGAGCAGAGAAAAACTTAACTACTGGGGTTTTCTGCAAAGCACACACACATAACCTGCAGAGGCTGTACTTCCACTCTCTGCCTACCTTTGGGAGATGCTTAAAAGAAGCTGCATTTTAATTACTGGTCCAATCAAGGGAATCTAAACTTGACAGCAAGGGAAAGGGCTAACCCAAAGTTACAGATGTGGGTGTATATGCGGCCCGGCTCTTTGCTTCTTTGCTGACATTCCGGCTTTCAGAAATTAAATTAAAACCACACTTAACTTCAGAGAGACTGCAACTTGCATCTACAGTGCTGCAGAAACCTCAGTTGAGAGAACTCCACTGAAATCGATGGAGTCATTCAGATTTTCTCTGGTTGCAGACCTATAGGCCAATAAACATTAGCGTTCATCCAACCTCCAGCTAAATATTGCCTACTAGAAGACCATTATCTTTGTCATTGATTTGGATAACTTATTTAAAGCATGCTTGAAGACGCATTAGCATCTTTGGGTTTTGGTGGTTGTATTTGAAGGGTTAAGCCCCGGCAGGTATCAAACACTTGAAAACAGCATGTTAACAGTTTACAAACAGAGCTGGAGATATAAGTTTGTTTTCTGTTTTTCATTGGGAAATTGGTAAAATGAAAGAAGCAAAGAAAATATTTAAAAAAAAAAAAAAAAAAGAAAATGAGCTGTGTGCACCCACTGAAAAAAAAATCATCCAAGTTATTTGACAGATACTAAGTTAAGATGAAATACAGGGATGAGAAGAAGAAAATCACAGCAGGGAAACCCAACCCTCTCCTCCTTTTGAGCCTTACCACATAATGTCACGCCTGGCGCACCCCAGGGAAGGGCAGTTTCACTGGCAGCAGCAGCTGGGCTTAGGTTGGGCTCCCCTCCCTTAAGCCTTCCTGAACACCTGCAGTACAGCCTCCCAGCAGCAGATGGATGCTGCCAGCACGTCTTACAGCTCTCTCCAAACGTGGATGCTACCAACCATCACTACATCCCTACCTTGGGCATAAGATCTTTTTGTTTAAACCCGCTCACCAAAGTGAATTTTTTACCCTTGGGCACAAGGCCACCCTTGTGACCGAGCTCCTGGTCAGAGTGTTGTGTTGCTATAGCTTTGCTGAAGAAGGAGAATCCTGTTGGTTTGTTTGGCTTTCAGTTGCCCTGCCCATGTTCCACTGCCAAGCATAAGATACAAGCCAAGCTTCAGACAGGGATAGGTGGAAGAGGCATTGAAACATGCTGCCCAGGGAGTCACCATCCCTGGAGGTGTTCAAGAAAAGGACAGATGTCACAACGAGTGACATAGTCTAGAGTGGTCACTCACATGGGGAGATGGTTGGACTAGATGATCTTAGTGATCTTCCCAACATTAACGACTCTACAATTCTAGGAGTCTTGCCCAACAATCTAATGAAAAATTGTCAGGTTAAACTACAACTATGGGAAGGACAAAAATAAAAAGTATAAAATACAGTAATAGTAATATTTTGTTAAAATCAAACAGCAAATCAAAGACAGAACAAGGGATGTGGAGAAGCCGTCTCGGTCTCTGCTACTGCTTCTATGGCACAGAGCAGCTCCCAGCCACAACCAAGGCTCCGGTGCTATAAGCAAACCAGAGAAGTCTACCAACAACACACAGCACAGCACAGCACAGTCCTTCTGTACTGCTGGCTCCTGAACCCTGAGAGCAACTCATGCAGCGTGGCACACAGGGAGAGGAGCCCAGCAGAGCTGCTCCCACAGCAGCAGTGAGCGCATCCTTCCCTGTCTGTTGAGGACCCATCACAGCAGCTCCCTGTTTGACAACGCCTTATTTCCACCTTTCCCCACTGCTATGCAGCAGCTTCTCAGACAGACCAAAGAGAAAGTCAGGCACTGCTCAAGTAAGCACCTGGATCTACAAACAACAGATTAAATTCTCAAGCTACAAAACTATGTTTTAGCAAAAGTGCAATTGGACTCCGTGTACTTGTTACATTTCTAAATATACTCCGGTTGTCAAGACAACAAAAAGACTGATGGATCTCCAAAGCGTACTGTATCTATTTAATTGTCAGCATTTCAAACTGACTCGAGGAGGGGAAAAAAATGCTGCGTGATAAGTCTAATTGTCATGGTTACCACTGGCTAACCCCATAATAAAAATATATATATTCTAGCTGAATGTGCCAAGCCATGTGAGGAGCAGATGGGAGACATTCTCATTACTGCAACAGCCTCCACTGGAAAACTAAACTTGAGGAAGGATGCGAGAGACTTTACAGAGCTCTCAGACACAACAGACGCCGTGGGCTGCAGCTTCCCACCCGCCTGGCAGCAGCCGCTTGGGCTTTTCCTGAGCCCATGGGCTGAACCCACAGGGCTGGGGCTCCCTAACTCACCAGCATTCCTCTTTGGGGAGTCCCATCCCTCCCAGTAAGGTGCTTCAGATGCTTCTTTAAAGCTGATGACAAAATGTAACATGCAACTGCCTTGGATTCGCACTCCCACTCTCAGCAGCTCGCGCTGATCCCTTCAGGCAGCCTGCAAGCATTGCTCCAACTGTTAACAAGCAGAAGAACAGCCATGGCCAGCCTTGGAGAAGAGGACCAAGCAGAAAGCAGCAGCCAGAGGTCAGGCTGGTTGATTTCAGCCCCACAAGCTTTGCACCCCATTGGACAAGCATAATCCAGCACCACTACTCCTGTGCAGTCCCTCCTGAAAGAGATGCTTCATGAAAAACCCTCAGATGTTGTTTTTTACAGGGAAGACTTCCACAACGACATCTAAGGTATCTACCTGGATGTAAAATTCTTTTACAATCCAAACTTTACTTGCCTGATCAAACTCATCCAACCACACATTTTTCAATTGCATCTCTTCAATCTCAAGTCTAACTTGCAAGGGAAAGGCACAGCTTTCAAAGTCAGGCTCAAAGACAGGGCTCTGAGCACCTGATGGAGCTGTAGGTGCCCCTGTTCACTGCAGAGTTGGACCAGATGGCCTTAAAGATTCCCTTCCAACTCAAACAATTCCATGAGTCTAAGTTTCTGCCAGGCATAAAAGCAATGGAAACCAACTCACATTCACCTGACCAGTGCTGATGTCAATGAATTATCGGTTTCCAACTTGTCTGAAGCTTCCCCAACCTTTGTGTTTTTTTGACAGAAACTACACTGAAGTTGAATTATCCTGAAGAATTTGCTCCAAAATGCTTACTTCTCTAGAAGCTCTGTATCTCCACTGACAGTTTCATGGAAACTAGATGGCACTGCCTAAGTCCCATTTCTAGGAGTGATCTGATTTCAAAATACTACTCAAGAAAAACACCATCTTCCAAGCCTCTCAAGCAACGGGTCTGAGTTCGTGATATTCTCCTTGGAGCCTGCCCCTGCTCACTCTCAAGATGAACAATTTCTGAATTCCAAATATGAGCATCTTTGTGACAGATACCGAGCTTTCGTGCCTACCAATACCGTCACCATGCGGTTCACCATCACGTCCTGCTCCACAGAGCCGGAGATGGGTAGTGAAAATCAAAACAAAAGTAGCACAGAAGTGCTATTTCCGGGGTTTGTGCAAGAATTATTTCAAATACTACTGAAGTTTAGAGCTAAAAGGACTCCTGCACACAAAGAATCTTCATGCACAAAGGACTCAGAGGCAGCTGGTTATTACAGGGACTTGGGTACACCTAAATGGATGCAGAATCAGTATTTTGTCCCTTGGTACCTTAGTACTTTTGAAAGTAAGCACTTCCATTAGGAATCTCAGAGAAATGATAGCCCTTCTGAAAGCTGTATCCAGAACTTAACTGAGCTGAAATCCCAAATAACCAACAGCTTAAAATCATGCTCCACTATAATGTTGCTTGCTTCAACATTATACAGGTGCAGGAATCTAGCTTTGGCTCTCCTGTTACCGAAAGTGCTCGCCTAGGGCACGAGGCTCCTATAGTTATGGCTCTGGGACAACTATTACATTCTGTTCTAATAAAGAACATGCTCTCAGGAGCAAACTCCCCAGGATGACTCCTTTGCTTTGGCACAAATGGACTCATTTGGTTGAGATAAAAGGATGTTCCCTTGCATCATTTTCATTTGATTTTTTTTTTAATTTTTTTATTTTATTTTAAGATAGAAAACAGTTAATTTTGCTAAATGAGTGCTCTGTTGCCATGACTTCACTGCAGACAAATACAAAGCCATCAAGATCCTTTTCTCTGGTTGTTGCTTTTTAAACAAGTATTTGATCATCTTCGTTTTCTTTCTTCTGTGCCCAGCACCCCCCAGTCAAGCAGCTACAAAGAGGTTATAGCTACTCCCTAAGTCGGAGAGACACTACTGCACATCTTCATGCCCTCACACCGCACATCTGCCAGATGTGCCACCGTGCCTCCTGTCAGCCTGCAGGACAGTGCTGCCCACAGCAAGAGGCAGCAAATCTCTCCAAAGGAAATCTGAAGTCTATGGGATTAGTCCCTGAAAGGCAGAATTCCCACACTCCCACCAAGGACCAAAGGCTCCATTCTGCTCACAGGCAAGCCAGACCTGCAGCCTCAATTAAAGGCCCTTCCTGCTGCCTCAGTTTCCCAGACAGATGAAGCAGGCTGGACATACATATCGTCTGCCTCTGTGGGGTGTTGCAACATGCGCAGAGTTAATATTCATGAAGTACACTGGGGATTAACAGTATTATAGACTTCACTGAGATGAAGGTTTTTCTTTTTTTTTTTTTTTTAATGTTTGCATTGAATAGACAGACTAAGTAGAAACAGCATTTGTAGCCTGCAGCCATTATCCCAGTAAATGGCTTATTACAGCACGCAGCCTACCAGCTCACCTCCATCCTGTCTCACTGAAACGCATGTAGGTGGAAGCTGCTCATTCCACTGAATTTTCCTTTTTACTGCCTCTGTCTGATGGAGACTCTTGATAGCTGGGCTCACAAGACAGGGATTAGGATATAAATACTTCAATACAAGCTTGTTCTTTGGTACCTATTTATGACGATCACAGAACAATTAATTACTTCCCATCTAAGACTAATTCCCATGTCTTCCAAAAAGGCTGGGGGGGCAAGGGGAGATTGGCTCAACATTTTCCATTTCCTGATGAGTCACAGCAGATCCACTACAATAAACTCAATACTTCAATCAGACTGTTTCTTATCAAGGTGTATTCAATACATTACTAAGATGTGGAGTGTGCTATTTTAGGGGCTAATCTCAGGCACTGTATGCATAACGCATTATCCAAACAGACCGACCCCCCCTGCACCACTGCCCCTTCCCACACGTCCCAAAATCGTACAAACACTGCAGGAGACAGTGAAGAGCTGTGCATTCGGAGTGCTGACTTTCACAACACATAGCCCTTCAATATGCAGCCCTCTCTCCCACCTCATTAGTTCATTCCCTTCCCTTTGGCAATGAAATTACTTATGTGACAGCAGCATCTGACAAGAAAACATTCGCAGACTGCACGGGTTGCAACAAGTCTGCAGCGTCTTGCTTTCTTCGTTCTAGGGCCAAGAACCATACCTTTATTTTTCTGCCCCAGGGAGCCACTCTGCATCCCTGTAACAAACACTAAATTGTCCCCAGTTCCCACGCCACCCACTCACAAGCTCCCAGGCTCCATAGAGCAAGCAGGATCCACCTTGCTCAGCCTCCGAGCAGCCCCATGGCTTTTGGGGACAGCAGCAGGTGCCCTCTGGTCCTCATTAATTCCTCTACTTAGCAAACAGTTAGATATAATTTATTGTGTTGATTGGGCAATTGATCCCAGTCAGATCATTTCACTCTACAACAGGTTGTGTTCTGCACCAGCCTGATGGCAGTCAGCTGCAATGGGAACTCCTTCACCCAAGCAGAGGAGACTATGGAGAGCAGAACAACAGTCACATCTCCCAGGACTATGCACTGACCTCAATTCTCACAAGCAACACAGCTAAAAAAATCCAAAACACCAACAGCTGCCTGAAAAAAAAAAAAAAAGAAGGCTACGAAAAGCCAAGGATGACAGTTGGATGAGATGATCTGTGAGGTCTTTTCCACCACTAATGATTCTATAGTAAGTGTGTTAAAGACCATAACATTCAGGTGAGCAGGACTGGGTACAGCAGACAGACAGCTGTGCTCTTCCTTGTTGAGGCACTGGTGTGCCATCATGGACATCAGCAGCTGTGAGTGCAGTCACTGCACAGACACCACCTCAAGATGATGCTGGAGCTACTTATTACCATCAGTTTTCTCCGTGGCACAACAGGGCTGTGCAAACAGTTTCTATGCAAACAGTTGCAGTGCCAGTTTCTGCCAAGCCCATGCTAATTGCAAGTGATTCCAGTTCAAATGCTCTTAAGTCAGAAAACATTTAGGTGACATGTAACCAAGGCCTCACATCTGTTACCAGCTCTCCAGCAGTGAACAAACCTGCAATCAGCTATGAAGACCTGTCAATAGCTCTTCTGTCTTCCTCCTTGGGAGTGCATTTAAATTCCAATTTGCCGCCATCACAAAGGCAGAACGTTTTTGATCCTTGCAATGCTTACAGCCTGTTAGAGCAACTGAAGTGCCAAATCAACACAAGGACACAGCCATGGATGTCCCATTAAAGTCCATTGATTCTCCCCAAGATTTAGCAGCTCATCAGGTGTCACTTCTAAAAGCATCATGGTGCAAGAAGAGACAATAATTACTTAAAAACTTCAAGGCACCCTTAAACATATTCAACCAGTTTCACACAGACTCTGTGAATGGAAGCAATATGTGGGAAGGGATCATTCCACATGGCCAGATCTGTAGGTGTAAACCATAGCAGATCGCTAGAGTAGGCTCCACTGTTCAAGGTCATCATAATCAAAGGGAGAATTTTCACTCTGATTTAAAGATTTCCATAAAACTGACTATCACCTCAGTTTGGATGCTCCCAGACCAAGCCGTAGTCTCCGCAAGATCTGCAGTGCCATTCACTTTGAGCTGCAGGTGACAAAGCAACACACAGCTGGAATTCCTGCTCACCCTATTAAGAGCACCTATGATGTTGAAGTTCTCCAGCAAGTTAGGGCTGTACTAGCCAGCATTCATTCTTAACAAGATGTGCTGGACTGTGCAGATCTCCAGGTGGCAACCAGCTCCTTGGAAGAACACTTGAAACAGCAGTGCAGATCATGAGCTAATGCCATAGAAAATGCCTCAAGACAAACCAAAAACAACTTAAAAATCAACATCACGAGCAAAGACAAAATATAGGACCACATTAAGAAATATGAGCAAAAAAAAATCCACCAAGTTCAAAGGAAATGTAAGTTCCCTTTTTTTTTTTGGACAATGCCGCTGGTAGCATATGGCTCTGACATTTTACAGGCATGGTCAGATTTGGGCTTATCTTGTATTGTCTTAAAACATACAAAACCAGGATTCTGCCATGTCAGGCAATTAAGTTCCCGTGCTTTCCCAAAAAAACACTTGGAAAGTTTCTAAATGCAGCAGGAGAAAAATAATTCTGTTCAGTCCACGCCTGTGTCTCCCTCTCCTCCCATTAGCACATGGGGAAAAGGTTGGCTTAGAGCAATACAGCACTTCAATTTGAATATGAATCACTCTTCTGGTGAGAAAACAAAACAGAAGCCGACTTCACACAACCCTAATCTGAAGATATAATGAAAACCAACGCATCTACCAGGAGCAATAGATGTAAAACATGGTGAAAATCCTGGCTCAGACAAACAGCCAACAGTAAGACCTGTCCCAGAGGATGCCAAAGTGGCTTACAAGCTGAGAGGCAGGAACCGTTCCAGCTGTCACTGAAACATCATCACCTCTGGATGGGTAGTTGGGGCAGCACCACTTGTGGTTTGTGAAGGAGGGAAGAACAGCGTTGAGCTGAGATTGCTGAGAGCTCAGGAAGGCAGGATCGCTCTGCAGGAACGGGACTTTGCTCCTGGAAAGCAGAAGTTGGTTTGGTTTTGATTCATATGATTCAAAATGGCACAACATGGGCTGAGCACCTAAAAAGCAGGCGCACACGATGCTGGATTTGACAGTGCCTGGCCACAAAAAGAATGGAAAGAAAACGTGTGCGTTCTGATGCTCTCCAGCTTCTCAACCAGAGAACTGAGGGATCAGAGCTCTCCATAGAGGTTAAGGCAAATCACTTCTCCCCAGCTCGGTCTCCCCCTCTCCTGGATGCACAGCAATATCCCTACTCGACTAGAAGCAGTCTGGGGGAAGGCAATGTGCTGCTATTACTGCTTAACATTGCTATCTTCAGAAGGCCAGTGTTGCCTATCACCAGCTCTGCTGAAATCCTGATCAAAGCACTGCTTTCACCCTCTCTCCTTTGCCCCTTCACCCTTTCCAGCCCAACTCCTGCTGTCACTTCACTGCAGGTAGAAGAGCCCTTTTGCTACAGCACTCTTTAACAGAGACTCAGCTCAAACTGAGGCCTTTGGCATGAAATATCAACAAACAAGAAGTTCAGAAATCCTTCAGGAAAGGGGCCTGAACAAGCAATCTGCACATTTCCAGCACTAAACGTTTGTTTCTCCTCCTGGCAGCATCTGGAGGCTTGCAGAGTGTTTACTTGCATCTTGGCAACACCCATTTAAGCCTACAAGCTCATCAACAATTCACCTTGACTCAAAAGCAGTGGTTGTTCTGAGTGCTGAGGAAACAATGAACAAAATCATCATCTTTTTCTTTTTCTTTTTTTTGGCAAGTCTCTGATAAAGCCTTTCTGAAAGGAACTTAACTTGATCTTTTCCCACACTGTGTTCTATATTCAGTTGCCATTCTAGAAACAAAACAAAAAAACTGCGCACAAATGCAAACAAATCAGAGCAGGGCTTGGTCTGATCTGCCTAAAACAAATGTCTACCTCCTCTTCTACTGGCTCAGCAACAGAGACCCAAAGCCAACACGTTCTTTGCATTTCTGACAGGCTGACGGTTGGATGGGTTTGTGCAAGTTTGTCTGTAGTGCCTTGGGACTGCATGACAATTCGAGGGAAAATTCCCTTAAAAGGAACACGCACGGTGAGGCATCGATCTGGACAAGTACTGCCGAGCTGCTGCCCTGTACAAGTGACCTCCCTCCAACCACGCAGTCGTGTTCTTGCAAGTCGGAGTCTCACCCTCATCTTGGTTTAAATAGAACAAATTCATTTCTTTTTATTGAGGAGGGGGAAAAAAAAAAAAAAAAAAAAATCAATAAGCAAGAAAGGAAAGTTACAATGAGCTGAACATGATTTACAGGTAAAGTGAATTGCCAGGGGATCCAGGCAAAGATTCAACGCTGATTCATCAAACAAGTCATTGAGATGTCTAAAGAACGAGCTATCGAGAGAAGTCCCTCATCCTCTCCACCTCTTATTATTAGTTATTGTTGGTAGTGACCTTTTCTGCAAGTCTCTAGACCATTCTGAAGTGCTGAAGACTTTAGGAAGTGAAAATTAGTTCTTAAAGGAACTAAAGTGCTTCAAAAACATTTTATTAAAGGTTGCATCTTGCTTCTCTCATCCCTTCCCTTGGGTGCTTAGGATGAGCTATGCATTACAAGAGCAGGCACTGTGCAGTTCTAGCCAAGATTCCCAAGCTACCTTCACAAACACACTTTCAGCATCGCAGCCCAGGACAGCATTGATAGAGATCTTAGGGAACCGCAGAAACCAAGGGACAGAAGGGCTGCCTGTTGCCACCGGAGCACAGAGCCTCAAGGAGAGCCCCAGAGTCCCAGCCCTGTGGCAGCTGACACTGAGATCTCACCCAGTTCCACAGCAAAGAGTTGGAGGTGCAAGAGCAGGCAGAGAGAGCAGCAAAGCTGGTAGGGGCATAAATGAAACAGTGCTGTGAAATACAGAGGTGAGCACAGCCTGACGCTCACCTTCACAGCTCCCCCCCAGACACGCACGCCTCGCCAGACTGAAATCTCTGAAACTCATCCAGGCCTTGCTGGGCTGATCCAGGAACCTCATTCGTATGCATGTTTGTTCTTACACACAAACACGACAAGTTTTTAAAATCACTCAGATTTCACACAAGTCCCCCAGGCCCACATTTACATGGTACTTAGGAAACCTGGTCTTCAATGGAATTGTAAAAATTCCAAACCAAAGGAAAGAATTTGCAAAGGCAAAGACCACAAAGAACCATGGATCTGGGTTGGATGGGAGAGACTTCCATTTGGGATGCAAGGAAGCTTTAGGGATGCCCAACACAGAGGTTCCCCAAAGTGCTCAGTTTTCAGAGGATGGTTTTCTTAAAATAAGACATACTTAAAGACTGCACCAGCTGAGCATCCAAAACTGATTAGTCACAGTAAAACACGGGCTGAACTCTCTTCATTTATTATCATTCCACAGTGGAAAGTTCTCACCAAAGCTCTAATATATTCCATTCCAGACGAACAATTAGGTGGCATTAGGCAGCCAGTCGTAACTCTCCGCACTAAATGGCCTTGCTATTTGACAGTATGTGCTGCGCCTTTAAAAGTTTCCAAAAATGACAGTCTTTTTTTTTGTATATGCTGGAATATTCAAGAGCATTTCATATCTATTCTCATATCAAGAAAAGAGCAATTAGATCAATAATGAAACAGGAGTGCTCCCTTTTACTTTCTGCGGTTTGCAAAGAGGTTCGTGTTTCTATGCGAGCACAGCTCTTGTTTTAGTGATGTGAAAGTGTGTGGTTTGTGCGATACCCAGTTTCTTCTAATATCTGAGTTTCTGTTGTTATCTGCCTACAATTTACAGTAAAGCATCTTTTGTTCTCACGCCCCTCAATCTCCAAATTAGCCCAATTTTCCCAACAACAAGATTTTATCACCCTGTGTAGACCTTTTACGAATACTGGAAAGCTTGCCAACAACGCTCTCCACTGTAATGCAGCACGAATTCACAGAAGAAGGCATCACCAAGTCTATCTGTGCTTGCTTCTGTGTACACAGACTCATTAATAAGCTTTTCTTTGGAGAAAAGGACTGATTATGCGTTTGAAAAAGCAACTAGAATTGGGCTGGGATCCATGAAAGGGGTCCCAAGGCGCTACACGCAGTGGGTAAAATCACTGAGCAACATTTGAACCTCTGTTTACACATCAATGTTGTGCTATTTACTATGATTAGATTATTACAATTTTCAAAAGTAATCAAAATATTTAGAACTAGGTTGTTGTTGTTGTTGTTTTTCTGGGTCTCTGCTGCAGAGCATGAATGCAATTCTTCTAATCTAAGCAAAAATTACTTAAAAACCCTTCTAAACTGGAAGGACGCTGCCAGTAGTGCAGATGGGTAACCGGCTGGCTCCAGCGTCAGACTGAATCGTGCCATTTATAGCAGTTTGACCCTCTATACAACAGATGAGAGCACTGATATTTTAGCCAGAGAAGTTCCTTTTCCAGACTGCTGTTTACAGCCACGTGCTCTACTCCAGGATCCTTGACTGTGCTGCTTCTACGACTCTCAGAGAAGCGCGTCTTTGTCAACCATACTGAAGGTCCCAGAGAGGGACTTCACCTTCTGCTACAACGTGAACATCAATCCAACAATAAAAATAGCACAACAACCAGAAAATTAAGTATTTCTGACGAGGAAGAGAGAATTGCCCACAGCAAGCATTTCAACCCTATGGCAAGTCATCTGATCGGTTCTCGAGCCCAGGCCTGACACAGGACACCAGGGACTCTCCATGCCTCAGTCCTGTACCTCTCTGGAGCTGCCTAGCACTCTGCACACAGATATTTTTAATGGTCTGTCATGTTCTTTCTGGCACTGATTAAGCACTGGTGGCATAACAGTGTGTTACCCAGTCCTTCAGCTGCTTCAACTGAGATTAGCTGAGGCAAGCCAGGACACAATCGTTTGAACGCCTTGATGCTTCTTGCACCCACCCGGGAGGACCTGGCTTTCAGCCTGCCTGCATAAACCCTAGGATTAGCCACTGCTGGAGAGGCTCCTTTATGGGATAAGTAAGAGGTCAAGCACTGCGATCTAAAAAAGGCTGTGACGGGTGTACATAATCCCCCACAAGTTGCATTCCTCCACCTCTCCTTGCCAGTAAGAGCACACAGCAAAAGCCATTACAACCACAGTCATGGAAATCAAAGTGCCAACTGTATCACTCGAGCCTTCAGTGACTTTACCTGATGTTGTTGTCAAACATGCCAAAAAGGATGCATTTGAAAGAGAAGCACAGAGAGGAACCGTACAAATATTGCTTACTTGGTTTTAAGCTGAAGCAGGACTGCTGAAACCTTCCAGTACTCCCTATGAACAGCCCCAGTAGTTGGGAGATGGCAGAAGGTAAACCTGGATTAACGCAAGGCAATTCAAAATGTGCTTTTCAACTATCTGATCAAATGTTTAAATTGAGGGTAGGCACTAAACTCAAAGCATTCTTAAAATCATAATAGATTAGAGTGACTATGGAACTCCAGCATCCCCAGTTTCAAGGGCACTCAGTTTCCCACCACTTTCACCATGCAAGAGCCTCTCCAGACCCAGGGATCTCTCCAAGTTTGATGATCCTACATGCATTCCAAAGAAAGATCCCACAAAGACAGACCTGATGCAACAAACAGACCATGGGAACATCTTTGTTTATTCTAATGTGACCTCCCCCCCTCCCCAACACCTTAGCAGAGCCATCAGCTGGCCTGCCTCTCCCCAAAGCACCAGCACCGAGCTCACTCACACTGCTGCTGCAGCTTAATCCAGTGCCAGGAATGGCTCCAAACATCTCTATGGAAACGAATGTGATAATAAAACTTCTGCTGAAGTCTCTCTGCTCTCATACAGCTCTCAGGAAGCAGAACCGAGCTCCAACTGACCACAGCCTCCTTAGCAAAAGAGATTCTCACCTGCAACACAGCACCAGCACTGGCAGCCAGCCATTAGAGATGCCAGGAAAACCTATTCTGCCTCTCTGTTCCTTCAGGAAAATTCACTGACCAGCACTGCCGGACGCAAATGCCTTCCCTCTCCAATAACCTGAGCAGGATTTGGAGCACTGCAGGCAGGATGAAGGTTCTCTTCACATCCTGCAGTGCCCCCAGAGATGCCCAAACTCCCCCAGCCATCCAGCACTAACAGTGCCTGGCATTAGCTCAGTGTGCACAGTGGTTCTGGTCTCTCTGGGCAAGATCTGGAAGAGCAGCTTTTATTAGACAGATTATGTCTGAAGTGACCCTGTCAGTCTGGGCTCTTTAGAGGCCAGCTCCAAAAGCCAAGGTGCCAAATCCAGCAGCATGCTCCTTTAGCAGGGGTCCTGCAGAGGTGACTGAGCTCTTCTCTGGCTAAAGGGCAAGGACCAAAGCAAAAGGGAGTACAGATTCCAGCGGTGCAGCCCTCAGAGAGGCTGCAGAGCGCCTTCCTCCAGGCACTGCCTCAAGGTAAGGGCTGCAACTACTGCCTGCAGTACTGTAAAATAAAAAATTAAATATATATATAGAATAAAATATGAGTATACTATAGCCTGAAAGCAGCCTGCTTCCTTTGAAAGCTCTTCTGCAAGAAAACATTTTTGCTGCAAGGTTCTACCATTTTGTACAGCATGTAGTAAGTGGATGCCTCTATTTTATGCTTTGCAGCTGAGTTCAATACAAGGAGAGCATCCTTACACACAGGGACAACGATGCTAGGGAAATACAATGTCCTGCAAGATAAAATAGCAGGGTAGTCATCTCCAGAACATCTCAACATTCAGAAGAGAGGAGGAATTCTACCTAGGATTGAAATGGTCAACTAAAATCTATATCCTAATACATCACTTTCTTTTTTTCTATTTCTATTTCCTTTTAATTCAGTGGCATTTAGCTAGCAGAATAGCTGTTAACAAAGGTCTAAGAGGTGGAATGCCATTTTCTATATATAGAAAAATGCTTTGGAGGAAACTGTAATTTGACAGAAATACACATTTAGCAAAACACATTTTAAGAAGTGGAAAATATGTTTGTCTTTTAAGGCAGCAAGAGATCCACCACAGCTCATCAAAAGGAAAATAAGAAGGAAGAGATTGTTCAGAAGCACGATGGGAAGGGATCCTGTTCCAGCCCCACGCTCAGGGATGGATGAGCAGAACCCCTTCCCTTCCTCTGCTTCACACCCAGCACTGGAGAAGGATATGAATTTACAAACTGCAGCTGTTCCAGCAGCCCAGGGTTTGGTCTTCTTACACCACTGGGGGCAGATGGTGCATGCTGTTATTAAATCCGTACTTCAGCCCATAATAGTAATTGCAGGAAAACTTCTGCTCTTGGATGATCACTATCCTTATTTTGGAGGAAAAAAAAAAACAACAACAGAAGTCGTCTTGGAGTTAAATAACTTTACTACTTTAACAATGAAAAAAATTGTCTAACCTATTTCTTCTGACTGGGAACACAAAGAGAACAGGATATGAACATATTTGATAAAGGTCAATGCACATTCACTCACCTCTTTGGAAATTGACAATGTTCTCGTGACAGCCATAAAGCTGCTGTGAATTTTAGTTCCCTCGAAAGTAAATATAAGGAATCCCAAACTGTAACCACAAGTGCCACAATTCTGAACACTGATGTCACATCCAGCTTAATGTGTACTGCAGCAGTCTGTATGCTAAAGCTTCAAAATCGCCTCCTCTAAGGCCTTAGGAAGAAAACAGCAATTATCCCTCACCAAGCACGCATCGCAATGCTTTCACTTGGTGCAGGGCAAGAACGTGTTTCATTCCCCAGCATTTGGGATGAGGCATGGCAGGGTTGGTAGGACTATTTACTGGATGTCTTAGAGTCAAATATCTTACGCTACTGTATGTTTTATTTCCTTTCATCACTGTTCCTTCCCATTCCAGCTACAAAATTTCATTTTCTCTTGGAACTGGCTGACTTTCATTTGTGCCCATGTGTTTTTCTATCAATTAGCCAGGGCAAAGGGGTTGCCTTTCAGAGCCCTTTCTGGTACACTCGACATAAGGGGACACTGTAATTAATAGATGTCAGGCACAGTCCCTCCCGACACATTGATTCCTTACTAGTTAAGAAACACTTGGAGAGAGCACAATCAGCCCTGACTGCCAGGGGTCCTCATAAAATCCATACGCCTGGATTTACAGAAACAGCTAATCACTCTGGATGCTGAAAAGGGGTATGGAGGAACCTGATTTTGTGAAGCAAAGGAAGCCCCTAAGTAACTAACACCTTCACGTGCTTCAAAGGGAGTGCCACCCAGAAGACTTTCAGAGTAGGAGGCCAGTAGGAAAAACCCTTCTGATCCCCAGTCCAGACCTTCACTGGGGGGGGGGGGGGG
>NW_024962274.1:1263897-1268983 GCF_019238085.1 Lagopus leucura | reverse complement strand
ATGAACACTGTCACCAGCTCCAGGGTATTCCATCCCCACAGCACCCAGGCACAGCCTCCAGGACCACCACACCACTGTCTCCATTCTCCCTACTGCCATTACAACATTGCTGAAACCTGTGTTTTTCTGTGCACTACCAGTTCTCACTAGGCAGAAACAAGCAAATCCAAACCTGTTTGCTCCTACTGCTCGGGAGACCAACCCCAGCTTTAAAGGAAAATTCCCCTCTTTGATTTGCTGGCTAATCTGAGTCTCTTAGGAGAGAGAATGGCACTTCTGGGCAGTGCGTTTCCATATGAGAGGGAAGAAAAGTTCTCCATGAAAGGATGCATCAGTGCCACGCTGCAAATCTATTTCAAACCAATACAAATGGTTACAGCTCTCCTTTAAGAAGTAGTCAGAAAACAACCCTCTTCAGCGTCTGCCTTAATAACACTGCCTTATGCTGGCATCGAGACAGTCCAGTGAGTTAGGCTACGACACAGAGACGTTCAAAAGAAAAGAGAAAGAAATGAAGTCTGCTCTGAAGCCATCCCACGTGCTCGTGGTCCCAACACCACCACTCAAAGCACACTTCTCCCAGCAGTTCTGCTCCCGCGCACGCAACTGTTGAGCGCCTTCCCACTGGAAGCCTTTTCAGATTTCTGCAATGATAACTACAAAAGGAAAATCACTAGAGGAGGACACCCAGTGGCTTCCAGCCAGAACACAACCCGCCTTCAGCAAGAGCTTTGATTTGCACAGGCACACACTGAAGTTGTTCTTCACAACAAAGAACAGCCCGTCTGTTGCATAACTAACCTTAGGCTGTGTTAGATAAGTCGTGCCTTCTCGCAGATCAACTGACCTTAAATAATGTCCCCAGTATACTCAGAGCCAATAGGTTTCTCATTCAGAGCTCAACCGACAGGTCTTCTCCTTCCAGCTATTTCTTCAGAAAGGCACACAAAAAAGGTTTCAAGAGAAATCTCATGCTTACTGTTCCAAGGGCAGCTTTCAAGGCCAAAAAAGAAGCACAAGATCTCAGCTCCAGATTCGCATCTTCCCTCGAAGGCTTCTTCAACGCTTTCTTACAGCGAAACGAGTGAGGGATTTAGCAGGACTGAATGGGGACTGCAGAGGACACTAACTGGAAAGCCAGTACATGTCGTGAAATACCACTGCAGCTCTGCCACTGAATCAAGCCCGGCTCAGAACAACCAGCCATGGCAATGAAGTGCTGCTTTGTGTTCTGCCTATAGGCAAAACAAAGGTCTGGGGATGAGGAGGTCTCGCTTGTCATGCAAGGGTCAGCACCAAAGGCAAATTCTACCATGGCATTTCCGTTCTGCTGCCCAGCCCGTTACTAAGGGTGGAGATAACAGCAGGATCTTTCATTGCACATCCAAAAATGCTCTTTAAAGGAGCTGCACCGCATCACCCCATGGACAGAACCCACTCAGGAGGGATGTCAATCCCTGTAGAAGCTGAGCATTCCCACCGTAGTGATGCAAAAGTGCAGATGAGATCCTTTTGCACCATTCGACATCCCTGCAAGATGATGCAGGAGCTCTGCAGCAGAGTGAGAGGTAGAAGCACAGGGAAGACAGACTGTGGAAGCAAGCATGGCTCTGCACCACTCCTGGCAAGTAATTTTGTTGCCCAAGCAGACATCTGTGCATTCCCCACTGGTGGGAGCAAGGTTTTTAGAAGCGAAACGTTGTGCAAAGCAGGGTGATAATCCTTTGGGAATGCAAGCACCAAAACAACTGGCCAGTGAACCTGCAGCAAAGGCAGAGGCACTAAAAGCCCAGCTATTTTCTGACGCTGGTTAAGTTGTCATACAGCCTCCACTTGAGCAGCAGTTTCTCAACCTATAAATCAGGGCCGACAGGGCTTCCCTTGCTGCTACACGACACTCCACTCATTCAATTGCCGTCTGACGGGAGCTCTGACACGAGGGCAGATGTAACTAATGCATGCATCCAGCAACTCCCAGAGCCCTTCCTATGGAGCACACTAGGACAG
This sequence comes from Lagopus leucura, assembly GCF_019238085.1. Classification (NCBI taxonomy): domain Eukaryota; kingdom Metazoa; phylum Chordata; class Aves; order Galliformes; family Phasianidae; genus Lagopus; species Lagopus leucura. The sequence continues at coordinate 1,266,976 of NW_024962274.1, read as the reverse complement.
AAGCCCTGCCTCACCCTTGCAATCGGCCAAGCCAGGCTTCACCCTAAAGCTCTGCCATACAAAATAGCCAAGCTACTTCCTATATGAGCCATCACCGCCTCTCTCTGTTACTGCAGGAACGCAGATCTGGAGGGCTGCTTGTGCCAGACAAGCTCAATGGCCACAGAGGAGCTTTCTAGTAAACCGAGCCCTGAATGCTAAGCAAGAGCTTGCTGAGCTGAGTTACTGGAATCTATTCCTCCCGCATAGTCAGCATATATGAATACATCCTCTTGCTTCATTAAATTTTAATTGCAGTACATGTGAATAGGTTTTACTGGTGATTTAATCAAAGGGAGTCTGAGTACAAGGTGTTCACGAGAGAAGCTAGAAAGCAACATCCTTTCCAGCTTTTCTCTCTGATTTTTTTTAAGCATTCATTGTTGATTTCTTCAGGTCAGTTAACATTTTTGAGTTGCAGCAAAGAACCATGAAAAATAGCCACAAAGTGCAAATAAAGCACTTTGGAGGGAAACCGGACACAGATCATTAACCCTGTGTTCCTCGTCATTATCCAGACAAAAATTAAATGCAAAGTCCCAGAGCAGCTGTTGCATTAGCCAGTTGATTGGCAGTGCTAAGCACAATGATTGCTTTGCTGCTCTGTGTCACGCGTGTTTGGGCTGGACTGTCTGGAGTTTCATTATTTTAAGTGTCCTTAGGTACTCTGAAACCACAGCGGATTTGAACCTATAAAAAATCCTACTTGTAAACTCTGAGATTTCCTCAGTAATCGCCTTCTCTTGTACTTGAACACAGATGTTTATTTGTTCTCACATGCTTTTCTTTAGCTTAGAGAGACTTGGCATGTATTTTCTTGCCTACCTAGAACAGGACAACCATCTCCAGAGCTGCCTCCATACTGAAACACAGGCTGCATGACCGGATTCTCAACCTCCATAAAATCCACATGATCACTATGGCCTGAATTGACTTACAGCTGTCTACACCAGCTGAAAAACTACCAGCAAAGCAACTCTGCTGCCTCCCCTTCTGCACTCCGGTCCGCAAGAGGCACAGCTGGGGATGGGGCTTCGGCGTCCGACCGCACGAGGAACAAAAGGCAGCTCTGTGCTCTGCTAAGTGAATCAAAAAATGAAATTGCAGCAATTTAAAACCACAACAAAGAACTCAGTGGACTGCTCCTGCACACTGCTTAGAAATGTATATTCTGCGCAGCGATACATTCTGGCAGCCTGGGACTCTGACACACTTTCTATGGCAATGTTCTAATATTAGAAAAATCCGGTCATAAGCTAAAAATGTTACAAAAATAGCAGAGGATCATAAGTTACCAGCTGAGTCAGAGCGCGATCTGCTACTTGACTTTCATGCTATTTTATTCTTAAAAATTAAAAAAAAAAAAAAAGGGGGGGGGAAGACATCACACAGTGTTTCTTTTTAAAAACATTTCCTTCTACTATTGCTAATGCAGGAGAATGAGCCCTTGTAGAGGGGAATTTCTTGTGTGCCACCCAGGAAAGTCACTCAAAATGGCAGAAATCAATCTGCAAAGGAGCAAAGGACACAGATCTACTTGTGTACTGTTGTCAAGTCATTCACCAGCCCTGCTGTGCATGAGCTCTGCAGGGCAGGAGGCTGCCTCTTGCCCCCAGTAAGGGGCTCAGGGATCTCAATGGGATTGTATCTGGCATAAATAACAAGAATCTTACATGTTCAGTGCAGCCTCCATCATAAAAGCATTTTGTTTGCATGCCGTACTTAAATCATCAGTAAATAATTAACAGACAGTATGAGCATGTAACAGAACTGAGTCACAGGTGTTAACTAGGAAAAAATGCTATAAATTGATATGTCATAGTAATAAGCAGCCTGCTCACCTGTTAGGTGCTGCAGAAATTAATTAAACAATTTAGTGTTCATAAATTAACCCCTGACACACACAGCCTTACTAGAAAGCTGTACTCTGTTATTTATGACTGTAATTTTTCCTCCCTTCACAGATTTGGCAGACTTTACATGAGGAAACTGTGACCTGTTTCCTGTGGAGAGCTGATGGATACAGTGGAGGGAAGGGGCAGTGGGAGCAAGGAAGGGATGTGAAGGAGATGACCCGTGTGAACACAGCAAAAAAGTAGACTCCTGTCTTTCCACATCTCAGTTTCTTGCTCCTTTCTGATGTGTGTAAATCAGCAGAGCTCAGCACAAAGCTGCTCCAGGCAAAGATATGGGGCTGAGCATGGCATCCCCCAGCTCAGCCCCTCTCCTGAGGTTGCTCTGGCTTCTGTGGGATCTCTGGCAACCTCACCTCACTGCAGGCATGGATGCAATCAGGCAACGATGAAACTTTCCCGCTTCCAGCTCTGAAACTATCAAGTTCTATGCAATCTCGGGCATCCTCTGCAGTGTACTTGCCTGGAAACGTGGCCTGAGCTTCCTCAAATGCAGATGGAGATCTCCGTTCCCCAGTGACGGATGGCCATCAGCTCTCTCCAGCAGCCAAGCTTAGGGCGTTGCTTTTGTATGCACACACTTCCCAGAACACCCATTTCCAGGCCTGCTTTCTGCAAACCTGGCCCAGGAGATTTTCTTACATGAAGGCAGAGCAGCAGAAAGCAGACGATGCATCAGGAAATCCTCCTGTCAGATGTCGTGCTGCGAGGAGCAGCAGAACGCAGCTCTGCTATCAGAGCTCTCCATGCTCCATAAAACACCGAAGATGTTCAACATCACAACATTTCAGCCCAAGACATACAGCTGCCTGAAAGGCAATGTGCAGAAGCCTGCTAAAATGACAAGGGAAAGATGACTCTTCAGAGAAAAGCAGATGACTAAAAAGTTATTCCATCCAAAAACAGTGCATTCAGGAAAGTAAATTGTCAGTGTCCTATAATTGTTAGCAGCGTTATCCTTCCACAAACGTGCTGACCCTGGCTCCTCTGCAGCTCTGCCTGCAAACAAAACCTAAAAAAGGCCCTTCCTAACAACTGCAGAATGTTTAAGCTTGTTTCAATGAGTTTGTTTTGGTGTTGAATACAGTAAAATACAAGCAATGAATTCTGGATTCCCCCCCCCCCCC